>NC_052358.1:4990914-5017435 GCF_009727055.1 Benincasa hispida
AAAAAAATTTTTTTGCGATAACGATTTTTATTTTTTAAAAAATAATTTGACTCTCTCTTTGTTTTTCTTACAATGATCGAGGCGCTGGATTGCTGAAATGTTACGCGAAGCAACACTCATCTTATTATATCACTGCAACCCAACAAAGAGTGATCGCCGCAAAAATGGATGCGTCAATACAATGCGAGCGACAACGCAAAATTCGGGGGTGTACTCTTCCTTAGCCCTATTTCCAATTTTGCGCTATCACATTGCATTTTAGTTTTCAAAATTTTATCACCGCAACCTCTTTAATCACTGCAATCATTTGACACAGATAAATTTAGTGAGTGACCACATTCCGTTTCTTATCCAAGTATGATTTCAATGATGATAAATATACTTATATCTTTCGTATACACTAGAGTCAACTTAGTCTTAAAATAGTCACCTCATGAAATATTTCTCGAAGTTAAGGGTTTGCTAGCTTCCTTTCAAACTCTCTTTACAAGCATTCTATGACCATTGCATGACCTATTTTAACTTCTTTTGGCAATGAGGACATTGCTGCATTTTAAATTTGGGGGTGAGGTATTTATTTTCGACCTTGCAATCTTCTACAAAAAAAAAAAAATATATATTTTTTAGAATAACAACTCCACTATCAATGCAATGGGAAACCCTTGTTGATAAGAGTTAAGTTGTGAAGGGCACTTACCCGTAGTTGGATGTCCACATAACACATGTGGGGGCAAGCCAAAACGAAAGTAAGTCACCAGGATTAACGTATAAGTCGATGACCGCAACTCCACTGCCAAATCGGTATGAGTTTAGTTTGAGAAAGAGTGCATTACTCGTAGTTGGATGTCTGCATGACACATGTGGGGGCAAGCCAAAACAAAGTCAAGGCACTCGGATCAATGCAAGGTCAGAAAAAAATAGCAATGAAGAAAATTTTTTGTGCAAGGATAAAATCATTTGACACCCTGGAAGAAAATTTTCTTTTAAAATAAATCATGCGATGTTCCAGAATTTAGTAAAGTCCTTTTGAAAGTTAAGCTTGCAATCCCTAAGTCTTAGAAATATTTAAGAAGAGACTTGAATAAGACTTAAGAAAATTCTGGTATATAGGATTTGAATGAAGTATCCTGAAGAAATCTAGGGAAGAAAACTTTGCGGTTAACTTACTAAAGGAATCTTTAGCTAATGCTTGAGGACAAGCATTGTTTAAATTTGGAGGTGTGATAACGGGCAGAAATGCACGTTATCATGTGATAAGTTCTTAAAAAATGCTGGATTGCATTGATGAAATATGTTAAATTGCATCCATTAAGCATAAATTCTATAATATTGTGGTCGCATGTGTCCAACGCATTAAAGCAGTTGATCTTTACATTTTTGTGCAGAATATACGTTAACGCAATGCAGAGATTGCGATCATAGGAATACATTGGTCGAGCGCAACTTCACCATAAGACTTTGCGTTGATCTTGCTCACAAACATTCAACCAAGAAGAATCATCGCAACTTAGTCAGCGCAACATGGTGGGCGCATTCGGGTGATAGGATAATTAAGAGCGATGGGATGGAAAGCTGATGACAGTTGGATCTAAATTAAATTGACAGCTGATAATGGTCATAAAGTACATTCAGCTTTATCGATAATAATCATCTGGCGCGTCAATAAGGTATTAAAGTTGTCCCATCTGTACAACTGAGAGAGAGAAGCCACCTTTCACCTTTGATGCCCTATAAATACCAAGTGCAATCTTCAGAAAAGGGGTTGATCAGTTAACGAATTCATCAGTGCTCTGTTCATAGTTTTCTTTTCCATTTTACAGCGGAGCAAGAGAGGCGTGGGGACGCCGGAGATCACCCAGGGCAACTCGAGAGAGAACCTTGGGGCGTAAGAATAGAGAACGGGCCGACTCTCGCGAGAGCAAGAATATCTTTAGAGCACGAGTAGAAACAGTGTAAACGCCTGGCAGCAAGAAATTGTTCCAGGCTCTTTACTATACTTGCATTGTTATTTGTACTTCATCTCATATCTATTCAATGGAAGTTCTATTTCTACATCTGTTCACTCTCTTAATACGCATGAGTAGCTAAACTAGTTGAATGGGTTGAGAAGAACTAAGCTAACATGACCTAGGAAGTTCATTGCTTGCGATTGTCTTGTTTTATGTTGTGCAAAATACCATTTAGAGTTACTCGAGAGAGAATCTAAAGAAAGAACCTAATGTCACGAGAGAGCTAGGTTAGAATCTGGACTCGAAAGAGCAAGATTAGGCTTGCATAAACAAGAGATAGGGACTTAGAGATAAGCTCTGTTTGTCAACTTGCATCGCATGCATCCTAGGAATGGGAGTGATATTATGTGGTCGCATATTTGTGTGAATGTCATGTTGTCATCGCATAAATAGAGATAGAGGTTTATGTGTAAACCTGGTAGACTTATCACATATTTATCACATGTGTTCTAGCCTTAGAAGCCGTAGCATTCATGCCAAGAGGTGGTTTAATATTGTATGCATGTTGCATGATTGCAAAGCATGGACGCATTCTAGGGAGTGTTAGCCGAAACTTTCTCAACCCGTTCACTGCATATTCATCATATTTTTCATTTACCAACTCTTTTCAAACTCTGCCACATTCGTTATTTATTTTCATCAATGCAAACAACAGACCCAACGATTTATTCATTTAACTGGTTACCGCAAGTTTTCATAAAAATCACCAACACAACTATTTTCACAAGTCCCTGTGTTCGACCCTGGACTTACTAGGAAACTTAGAGGAATTTACATTTGAATTTTGCTAGGGAAACTTGAGTGCACAACGCAATCCACCAACGCATATCATCCATATTTTCATTCATAAAAATACGATCACAAACCACTTGTCTAGACTGGAAAATCCTGAGGTTGCCGCAATGAGTCTAAGGTGAGTGTCGTATTTCTGGATGAGCAGTAGTTCCATATAGAAGAATTTCCCTGGTATGCAGACATAGTCAATTATTTGGTTTGTGAGCAATTTCCTGAAGATTACACCTACCACCTACAGAAGAAGCTCAAGCATGAACGTAGACATTATTATGATGCGCCGGATCTGTATAAAAGAGGTGCATACCAGATTTTTTGATTATGCATACCAAATGCTGTTCAACAACGCATATTATCATAATGCCACAACTCACCATATGGTGAGCACTTTGGAGGGTAGCGCACCACAGCCAAAGTTTTGCAGAGTGGATTCTTTTGGCCTACATTGTTCAAGGATGCGGCTGACTATGCAATGAAGTGTGATCAGTGCCAATGCACAGGTAACATCTCATGGAAACATGCAATGCCAATGAACACTATCCTGGAGCTTGAATTATTCGACATATGGGGGATTGATTTCATGGGACCTTTCCCTTCTACGAATGGTAAACATTACATTTTATTAGTCGTTGATTACGTCTCTAAGTGGGTAGAGGCCATAGCATGCATCGCAAGTGATGCGGCGGTAGTCTTCCAGTTCCTAAAGAAGCATATTTTCACTCGTTTTGGCACTCCTCGTGCCATCATAAGTGATGAAGGATCCCACTTTGTCAATCATAATATCAAGGAGCTACTGTGCAAATACAACATCCTCCACAAAGTGGCCACCGCATACCATCCACAAACGAATGGTCAGGCTGAAGTGTCCAATCGAGAAATTAAGCTGATACTTGAGAAGGTAGTAAGGCCTTCGCGGAAAGACTGGGCAATAAAGCTTGATGATGCATTATGGGCATACCGGACTGCATTTAAAACACCAATAGTATGTCTCCATATGCATTGGTATTTGGTAAGGCGTGTCATTTACCTTTGGAGCTGGAATATAAGGCACTGTGGGCAGTAAAGAAGCTAAATTTTGATTTGAAGAAAGCAGGAGAAGCACGAAAAATGCAACTGGTCGAGCTGGAAGAATGGAGGATTAACGCATATGAAAGTGCGAAGATTTATAAAGAGCGTACCAAGTGCTAGCATGACAAACGCATATGCGGTAAGAACTTCCAAGTTGGGTAAAAGGTCTTACTCTTCAACTCACGATTGCGGCTCTTCCCGGGAAAATTAAAACACTAGTTCCGGACCCTTTCATCATTAAAGAAATATTTCCACATGGTGTGGTGGAGTTGATCACTAAGGATGGCAGCTGGACATTTAAGGTTAATAGACAGCGAGTCAAGGCATATTGCGGAGGTGATTTCCAGCCAAAAACAGCCTCCATAAAGTTGGAACCGGACTACCCCTTACTTGATTCTTGAACTCTTATTCCTTTGTCACTTTTACTATTATTTAGCTATATGAATCTTACTCGTTTTCTCTATAAAAAAAAAAAAAAAAAACTTGTTGTTTTAACTCATTTGACCCTCTTTTTTTTTTGTTTACAATGATTAAGGCACAGGATTGCATAGATGTTACACGAAGCAGCAAATTATCTCACTCCATCATTGCAATCCAAAGAAGAGAGATCGCCGCAAAGATGGATGCGTCAATACACAATGCGGGTAACAATGCAAATTTGGGGGTGCATTCTTCCTTATCTTTATTTCAAATTTTGCGCTATCACATTGCATTTTAGTTTTAAAAGTTTTATCACTGCATCCTCTTTGATCACCGCAATCATTTGACAGAGATAAATTTAGTAGGTTACCGCATAATGTCTCTTTGCCAAACATGATTTCAATGATGAAAAATATGCTTTTATTTCTTTCGTATATACTAGAGTTAACTTAATCTTAAGATAGTCACCTCATAAAATATTTCTAGAAGGGGTTTGCTAGCTTTCTTTCAAACTCTCTTTACGAAGCCTTCTAAGAACATCGCATGACTTATTTTAATCTTTTGGCAATGAGGACATTGCTGCATTTTAAATTTGGGGGTGAGGTATTTATTTCCAACCTTGCTATTTTGAAAAAAGAAATTTGAGAATAACAACTCCACTGTCAACGCAATGGGAAACCCATGTTGATAAGAGTTAAGTTGTGAAAGGCACTTACCCATAGTTGGATGTCCAAATGACACGTGGGGGCAAGCCAAAACGAAAGTAATTCACCAGGATCAACGCATAAATAAATGATCGCGACTCCATTGCCAAATAGGTATGAGTTTAGTCTGAGAAAGAGTGCATTGCTCGTAGTTGGATGCCCGCATGACACTTGTGGGGGTAAGACAAAACGAAGGCAAGGCACTTGGATCAGCGCAAGGTCAGAAAAAATATGAATGAAGAAAATTTTTATGCAAGGATAAAATCATTTAACACCCCGGTACAAAATTTTCTTTTTGAAATAAATCATGCGATGTTCCGAAATTTAGTAAAGTCCTTTTGAAGGTAAGTTTGCAGTCCCTAGGTCTTAGAAATATTTTAAGAAGAGACTTGAATAAGACTTAAGGAAATTCTGGTATATAGGATTTGAACGATGTATTCTTGAGAAATCTAGGAGAAGAACATTGCGGTTGACTTGCTAAAGGAATCTTTAGCTTATGCTTGAGGACAAGCATTGTTTAAATTTGAGGATGTGATAACGGACAGAAATGCACGTTATCATAGTGCTAAGTTCTTAAACAATGTTGGATTGCATTGATGAAATATGTTAATTTGCGTCCATTAAGCATCAATTTCATAATATTCCGGTCGCATGCATTCATCGCATTAGAACAGTTGATTTTTGTACTTTTGTGCAGAATATGCGTTGACGTAATGTAAGAATTGCGATCGTAGGAAATTGATAGCTTGTAGAAATACAAGTTATTTATACTGTTTTATTTAGATATTACGGCCAAAAGAAAGGAAAGTTGCGGCAATTGTATAGAAATTAGCTAAGAAATGCAAAAATTATAAATTATCGTCAATACACCGACTAACACCATTGAAATAGTAGAAAAGAATATTTCAAGTCTATTTTGTAGGAAATGAAGTCACCTCATGCGTTCAAGGATCAAGATAAAAAGAACAACGCATCTACTTTGCCTTACGCCCATCATTTAGGAATGAATAGACGATCAACACAATAACGGCGCATGCGAAAATCGATCAAGAGCTTTGCGATCAACGCAACTTCAACCGCATGCGGTAATAAAAAACAACACCGCATGCGGGCAAACGATTGAAGATGTGAAGAGAAACACAATTGCAGTGGATTCTGACGCATGTACAGCTGACCGTTGTGCATTTAGGATGGGATTGATTGCGTAACAGAAGGAATATTCACTCCACCATTTATGGAACTGCCTTAACAATAAAGTGGGGACCACAAGTCAGAGAGTCAAAGCTTAGCCTATAAATAGCTCTGGCTATTCCACTGAAAAAAAATATGCTTGAATACAGAGAAAAGTGTATATACTGATCTGAGGGAGAGACTGGTTCAGCGACTAATCAGAGTAGATCCGGGAAGAATTAAGAGATGAGGCCGAGAGGTGAGTCTCCGGGAAAAGAATCCTTCTGATCCCCGCCGTTGAAGCTCTGTATGAAGGTCACCTCTACCAAGACGAGCAAGCCTAAGAGGGAAGCTCCTTTGTTCATCCACTCCACACGCCGCCAAGTAAAACCATTGTCCAGATCTGTGTCAAGACGTTGACACTCTTTTGTATTTGTTTGTATCTCTTTATCATCAATTGTATTCAACTTCTTAGTCTATCATTCACATCATGTATCAGACCCTTAATCTTAGTATTAATTGTTATGATCATTTTCATCTCCATCTTTTTATCTATTTCCGTCATGCCTTAATTCACTTCTCCACGATGTTTTCTTAATCCCTTGGATAATTAGCATGAATTAAGCAAGTAAATAATTGGGTTAAGGAAATAATTATGTTTAGTCAAAGCATGCTAGACGACATCTTCACCTGTGAGAGCAGAAGTGAAGATGCCATTCCGCCTATCGAGAGAGGTTGGAAGAATGTGTTAACTAAAGCGAGAAGTACTCCCAGATATGGAAGCAACCTTGCGTTTATCACGTTCATCCCTGTTTCACCATAGAGATATGGGAACGCGGCCGATCACCGAGAGGTGTATGCCAAGGAAAGCGGAACCTTAGTTACATCTTTAACGCAATTACCAAACTTGTGACGTTTGTACTAATTATTCTTTCCCCTTCTGATTCATCCATAAAGACTTGCCATCACATACCACGATCCTTTGTATAAACTTCACAGTCAGTCTCAAACTCAGATCATGTAATATCATGTATCTTGTATCTTGCATCACATTAGCTTAGTTTTATTTTCATCGCACTTTATTTTTAACGCAACTTTAGTTTATCTGCACAATTTTACTTTATCGCAATTTAATTTCCTGTACAAACAAATTTTTATTAATCCGAGAAACATGTGTTGGAATTATACTTGGTTTCAGCGCAAGGAAACTTGTGAACACGCATTACTCCATAGCATACTACAAGCATTTAGTTAACAACGCATATATCTAGAAGTAGTCATGCATAACACAACATCCACATTCCATTTCCATCTTTACATCATCAAGTTTATGGCAACAATGAGCTTTTATGATTCATTCATCCGTATTTATATTTGTCAATATGTTGTAAGTAGTGTGAATAAGCATAAGATACACAATTTTATGCCACAACGAAATCATTGATCGAGTGCAACTTTACCGTAAGGCTTTGCGATGATTGTGTTCGCAAACATTCGCCCAAGAAGGATCGCCGCAACTTGGTCAGCTCAACATGGTAGGCGCATCTGGGTGAAAGGCTAATTAATCGCGATGGGACAGAAAGCTGATGACAGTCGAATCCGAATTAAGTTGACAATTGATAACGGTCACAAAGTACATTCAGCTTTTCGATGACAAATATTCGGCGCATCAGTCAGGAATTAAAGTCGTCCTATTTGTACAATCATAAGAGAGAAGCCATCGTTCACCTTAGATGTCTATAAATACCAAGGCCAGCCTTCAGAAAAGGGGTTGACAAGTTGATCAGTTCACCATTCTTTAGTTCGAAGTTCATACGCTCGTCTTTGTTCTTAATTTTCTTTCATTTTAAGGCGGACGCGAGGGAGGAAGTTGTGCCAGCAGATCGTTCCGATAAGTTTGGGAGAGCGCAGGAAGCTTCAAGGACAGAGAGAGGGCCGACACTTACGGAAGCAGGAACATCTTTAGAACCGAATAGAGATTGAAGCGTAAAAGCCTCGGTCAGCAAGGAATTTCTACCAGGCTCTCTACCTTTAACTTCCATTGTCATTTTGTACTCAAATCATTTATAAATTGAAATTTCCTTCTTTATATCTGTTCACTCTCTATTATTCACGCATGAGTAGCTAAATCAGTTGAATGGGTTGAGAAACATTTAGCTAGCACAACTAGGTAATCTTCATTCTTTGCGATTATCTTGTATTATGTATGCTTCATTCGTCCATTAGAAATACTCGGGAGGGTAGTCTAAGGACAGGATCTAGACTTGGGAAGGCCAGGTTAGAATCTAGACTCGGAAGAGCCAGATTAGAACACATAACAAGAGATAGGAGCGTAGAAATGAGCACTATTTGTTATCAACGCATCGCATGCATCCTAGAGATAGGATATGATTGTATACGGTCACCTTGCTTTTATGCATTTAGCATCATCGCATAGGATAAGAGTAGAGACTTAGGGATAAGCCCTATGGACACTTTTGCATTCAACACATGCATCTTAGACTTAGGAGCATCACATTTGCATTGGAAAATGACTTACTATGCATGGTTGTAACATGATCGTATAGTCTGACGCATTCCCAAGTAATACTAGCTAAAGATCTTCTCGACCCGTTCATTGCATACTCATTGCAACTATCACACAACTGCCTTTTCTCAAATCCCCCACATTTGTTTATTTTCTCATCAACACAAACACCAAACCCAACAATTTATTTATTTATCCGGTTACCGCAAAGTTCTTCATAAAGATTACCAAAGCAATCTGTTTTCACAAGTCCCTGTGTTCGACCCTAGACTTACCAAGAAACTTAGAGGAATTTACACTTGGATTTTGTTGGGGAAACTTGAGTGCACAACGCAATTCCATCAACGCATATCATCCACATTTCCACTTCATAAAATCAAGCATCACCCACCGAGAATGAAAATGCAATTTTTTGCATCAATGAATTTGGAATATCAGAACCTGGCTCTGATACCAATTGAAGGAACTCTTATACAAGAGTATCTTTGAGTGGAAGCAGATCTTTCCAATTCATTGTGACAGAATTTCCAAATTTACATTCACATAAACAGATATGAATTAAACAACTAAATTACTGGCATACTCAAAGATAAATAAACAAGAGAACGAGGAACTTACCAGTTGAAGACACTCTTCACAACAAAACTCGCTCTCACACGAACGGACTCCTTATGCTCTCACTAGAACAGCAAGTTATTATTCAGCACCACTCCGGTCGTCTACCACGAACGGCTTCACTCAAACAATAAGAAGATGGGGACGACACCACCACTTGGAGCACTTAGTATTCTCGAAGTGAGAATCCAAAGTATGGGCTCTGTTTGTATTTGGTAAAGGTGAGGAGGAAAAGAAATCGTATACAACGATCAAGCAAGTGGGAGAAGGCAACGACTATCATATAGTCAAGATGCTTGATCGTTTAAGCGCATGCGGGTGAGCGATCATTTAGTAAAATGGTGTGCTATTGTATAGGCTTTGATTTACTAGGAGGCGATTGAATGCAAAACACACTGTGAGTTAATTATGCATGTCTTTTCAATATCTTTGTAAAATGAAAACGATTTTCTTGAACCTCGACTTTTGCACCCTTCGATTTTCTATACCTTCGTTTTGTGTGAACCCTTTAGCAACTAGCCTTTCGAACCTCGACTTTTGCACCCTTGGAATTTCTTCTTTGAACTTGTAAATCCACCTACATGAAACAGGTTTGTACCTTTTAGGAAAAGGTACTAGTATCCAGGTATCATTTTGGTTGAGGGACTTCATTTCATCATTTATTGCCTCAATCCGCTGTCCAGCATCAGGGTTGTTTGTTGCTTCCTCAAAGCTGGTGGGTTCATTGTTGCTTAATAAAATGGCAGCAGTTAACGCAACACTAGCAAAATCAGATTCTTAATACCTAGCTGGTGGCACAATAGTTCTTCTAGTTTTGTCTCTTGCTAATGAATAATTATTTAAGTCTCCATGTGTCTCTACTTGTTCACTTGATACATGTTCAATAGTTTTAGCAGTGTCATCACCTTCAACATCTAGATTTTGAGAGGAAGTAGAAGCTCCATGATCATTGAGGCTCCACCTTAAACCTTGTGCTACTTGTCTTTGTCATAGATGTAGTTGGTTTCTTTGACATCATAAACATCTCATTCTCTCTTAATACCACATCTCTACTATTCACACATCTCTTCTCAACAGGATGCCACGGCCTATAACCCTTTAGTCCTGGTGTAAAGCCTAAAAACATGTATTTTACAACCCTAGGTTTCAACTTACCGTGGCTTTGATGCACATAGCCCCAAACACCTTCAAGTGTTCCAGCTTGGGAGGTTGTCCTATCCACCTTTCTTCAGGAGTTTTCAGCTCTATGGACTAATGTGGGTACCTATTTAGAGTGTAGATTGTGTAGGAAACAACTTCAGCCCAATACTTTTCAAGCGAAAGAGCATTGGACAACTAACATCTAACTCTTTCCAATATTGTTCTATTAAATCTTTCAGCTACTTGATAAATGGTAGAAATACAAGTTATTATAGCTCAAATAAGTAAAACAATGAGAGAATGTGATGGTAAAATGAGCAATATCGTGTCCAAAAGCGCTAAACTAAAAGAAATTGTGATCACAAACGTCCGTCGCATAAATGTAGTTAATTTACTTATTTTTTGTAGGAAAATGCGATGGTATAAGTAAAATTGCGATCCAAAGGAACAAGGCGTCAACGTGCTTGAAGATTGCGATCGTATGTAATCGTGAAAAGTTTCTTAAAAAGGTGGCCACATAAAGACTGCGCATCAAGGTGACAACATAATAAATCATGATAGGATCGGAAAGCTGATAATGGTCGAATCTGAATTTAGTTGACAAGTCATTAAAGCCACACTATAGCAAGTACACTCAACTTTTGGTGACGATTAATCGGTGCATCAGAGCAGGGGAATTAATGACTGCCCATCATTGCAATCATTAGCAAGAAAGGCTGCTTCACCTTGAGCTCTATAAATACCAAAGGCCACCAGTGTAAAACAAGGTTAACAAGTTAGAGAGCCATTAGTCTATTCAAGTACATACTCATACTTATACTTAAAGGACAGAGACGAGCAAGGAGACGAGGAAGCTGAGAGATCATTCCCGAACAGATCGAGAGACTGCCAGAAAGCGTTACAAAGGAGAGAGGGCTAACACTTGCGAGAGAAAAAATATACATCTGGAACAGAGTTGGAGTGAAAAAGAATAGTGTAAAAGGCCACGGGAAGCAAGACATTGCTTACTGGGCTTCTTATCTCTCAATTCCATTTGTTATTTTGTATTCAAAGCTCTATTTATGGAAAATGAAAATCTCATTTTAGTCTATGTTCAATCTCTCCATACTTTGTATGAGTAGCTAAATTTCTGAATGGGTTGAGAAGTACTTAGCTAGCATGACTTAAGATTTACATTTTATGCGATCATCTTGTCTTATGTATGCATCATTCACCATTTAGAGATACTTGAGAGAGTAATCTAAAGATAGAATCTAGACTTGAGAGAGTCAGATTAGAATCTAGGCTTGAGAGAGCCAGATTAGAATCACATAAGCAAGAAATAGAAACTTAGATATAAGTTCTATTTCTATTAACACATCGCATGCACCCTAGAAATATGAATGATTGTATGCGGTCACCTTGTTTTATGTGTCCACTATTCATCATCGCATAGACAAGAATAGAGGCTTACACATAAGTCCTATTGGCTTTTTCATATACACATCGCATGCGTCCTAGAAATAGGAATTTTGGCATTTCGCATTGAGAAATGATTTGCTATTATTTGTGTGTAGTATGATCGCATAACTTGTGTACAATCTTAGGAAATGCTAGCTAAACCCCTTCTCAACCCCTTCATCACATACTCATTGTAACTATACGCTTTTATCAACTCTACGTTCAACTCCATCCCATAAGAAAAACTTTAATCAAAACACCATCCACTACATTTGTTTTCACCACCGTAAGAGAATCAAAGTGACTGTTGCATATTTACTTAGTAGTCCTTATGTTTGACCCTGGACTTACTAGGAAACCTAATAAGGCTTATA
Source organism: Benincasa hispida (assembly GCF_009727055.1). Taxonomy (NCBI): domain Eukaryota; kingdom Viridiplantae; phylum Streptophyta; class Magnoliopsida; order Cucurbitales; family Cucurbitaceae; genus Benincasa; species Benincasa hispida. Next base: position 5,003,174 of record NC_052358.1, read on the forward strand.
CTTGGGTCTTGTTAGGATGCATGATCACCGCATATCACTCATCACCACAAACTCACACCATAACACATCATAATTTACACGCATCAAGTTTTTGGCGTCGTTGTCGGGGACTACGACAGTATATATTGCGCTAACAGTAAACCTCTTTGATTTTCTTTGCAGCTTTCGACCTCTGTGCATTGCCATTCCTTTGGCAAGGAAAGAAGCAGGTGTCGTATCAGCGAAGGACATGCTCCTGAGCCCAACTATGACCCAGAGATCGAAAGCGCATTTCGAAGAAGACAGAGAAACAACCACCGACAACAACAAGAGAGAACTCCCAGAATGGCGGAACAACCGGAAGAAAGAGCCGTAAATACGAACAACATGATAGCAAATCCTATCCTCCTGGAAAATGATCGCAATAGACCCATCCGAGACTATGTGTCACCTAACCTGTATGATTTCTCCCCAGGAATCATGAGGCCAGTTTTGGATGGATCAAGGTTTGAGATGAAGCCGATTATGTTACAGATGATCTAGACGGCCGGGCAGTTTAGTGGAAGGCATGGTGAGGATCCGCATGCCCATCTCCAGAGTTTCATTGAAGTTTATAACACTTTTGTGTTCCCAAATATCTCTGCTGAAGAAGTTTGACTCACACTATTTCCATTTTCGTTATGCGATAAAGCGAAAAAATGGGCATACTCCCTCGAACCGGGGGAGATAACTTCGTGGGAATAGGTTGTTGAGAAGTTCATGAAGAAATATTTCCCTCCTACAGAAAATGCAAGAAGGAGGAAGTTAATCACAAACTTTGAACAAGAAGAAGACGAATCGCTCAGCAATGCGTGGGCAAGGTTTAAGAGATTAGTGCGAGATTGTCCGTACAACGGATTACCAAACTACCTCCAGATGGAAATATTTTACCTTGGATTAAATCCTACATAGCAGATAGCTGCCAATGCAGTAGCAACAGGTGGTCTGCTAGACAAGACTTATGATGAGACTAAAAACATTCTTGATCACATATCAAAGAATCATGAAGATTGGCAAGAGAGCGATCAATGAGTAAAACCTCGAGAAGGTAACGCAAATAACAGTGCCATCGCATCTTTACAGAATCAAATGAATGCGATGATAAATTTGTTACAGGGCATCGCAATCAACAATCTTGGAATGCAAATAAGGCAAGTCAACGCAATTGAACAAACGAGCACAAGTTGTGCAACATGTGGAGAATCGCATCCGATTGATGAGTGTCCACGGAACCCGCAATCAATATACTTTGTAAAGAACAACCCTTTCACAAATACATACAACCCCAAGTGGAGAAACCACCCTAATTTTTCTTGGAAAATTAACCAACAACAAGGATATCAACCCATGGCGCATAAAGAAGGACCGCTAGGGTTTTTTCAATGAACTAATGGTCAATAGCAACAATAAGCCAGCAGCTCGCAAGCACCACCATCATCCTCTCTGGAGAACCTATCAAAACAGTACATTAAAAAGAATGAGACGGTCCTCCAGAACTAGGCAACTTCCATCCGCAATCTAGAAATCCAAATAGGACAGATTGCGGGAGAGCTGAAAAATAGACTGCAAGGGATGTTGCCGAGCTCAACTGACCTCCCTCGCAACCCAGGGAACACAGGGAAAGAGCATTGCCAAGCAGTCACCCTGCGGAGTGGAAAGACGACAACAAGTGAAAGGAAAAAGCCTAGAAGGACCAATCCGAATGTGATGGAATCTAAGAACCCATTGACGCAAAATGAATCAGAAGAGCTTGAGACGATGGAACCGGAAGTTGCGACCACATTCTAAACCCTTAGACCATGGAACAGTAAAAGTACAGCTACCACCATTTCTGCAAAGACTGAAGAAAAAGCAAAATAACGAAGGTTAGTATCATCGCTTTTTGGAAATGTTAAAACAGCTACACATCAACATTCCTTTTACAGAACTGATAGAGCAGATGCCAAAATATGCCAAGTCTTTTAAGGAAATGGTGTCAAAGAAAAGAAGCATAGGAAATTTCGCTACGATTGCATTAACGCAAAAATCCAACACTATAATCCCACTGAAGATGCGCGACCCAGGCAGCTTTACGATACCCTGCTCAATTGGCGGGATCTATATCGGTCAAGTACTATGCGATCTTGGGGCCAGCATAAATTTAATGCCCCTTTCAATCTTCAAACAGTTGAATGTGGGACAGCTGACGCCCACAACGATGACTCTCCATCTTGCAGACAGATCCCTAGTACACCTTGAGGGAAAGTTGAAGGATATCTTAGTCACAATTAATAAATTCATTCTACCAGCATACTTCATCATTCTAGACTATGAGGCGGACAAAGATGTACCTATCATATTGGGACGACCATTTCTATCTACTGGTCGTGCCCAAATTGATGTGCACAAAGAAGAGATCACAATGAACATCAATGGGAAGAAGGTCGGGTTTAACATCATCAAAGCGATGAAGTATCCAAAAGATGAAGACCTATCCGATTCTGACAATGAACACAATTGCGAAGAAAAGTCGGAGTCCGAAGAAGAAGATGAAAGAGAGGATACGATCGCATCCATAGAAACCTTCCATGTAATCACAGAGATAGTAAACAGTGAAGAAAATTTGAAGTTGAATGAAGAAAGAAAAACCAAGAAACCCTCCTTAGAACAACCACCTACCTTGGAGTTGAAAACTCTGCCAAGTCATTTAAAATATGTTTTCCTTAGGCAAAATGAAACCTTGTCAATGATAATATCCTCTGCGGTACCAAAAGAACAAGAAAATGCACTGCTCAGCATTTTGAAGAAGTATATAAAAGAAATCGGATGGACACTAGCAGATATAAGAGGAATTAGCCCAACATACTGCATGCACAGAATTCGTCTAAAAAAACTAGAAAAGGTCTATCGAACCTCAACACAGATTAAAGCCTGCGATGAAGGACGTTGTAAAAAGGGAGATCATGAAATGGTTGGATGCATGCATCATATACACAATCTCCGATAGCACGTGGGTTAGCTGATAACTTGTAGAAATACAAGTTATTTAGACTGCCATATCTAGATATTGCGGCCAAAAGATAGTGAATATGCGTCAATTGTATAAGAATTAGCTCAGAATTACAATAATTATAAATTATCACAATTACACCCACTAACATCTTTAGGATGGAAGAAAAAGAGATTTTACTCTGTTTTTCAGGAAACCACGTCACCGCTTGCGTTCAAGGCTCAAGAAGAACTGACCAACGCATCTCTATCATAATGCGCCCGTCAATCAACAATGAAGAGACGATTAACGCAATGACGGTGCAAAGCGACAGTCGATCTAGAGCTGACTTGCAACCGCATGCGGTAATAATAACAACACCGTATGCGAACCCACGATCGAAAGATGCAGCTGAGCAACACAAGAGCGGAGGATTGAGACACATGTACAACTAACGGTTGTGCAGAATTGACGGTCTGATTGCATAACAGAAGGAATAATATCCCTTCATCTTCGAAATTTCCATAACAACAAGTGGGGACCACAAGGTCGGAGTCAAAGATTCTCATCTATAAATACCCCATAGATTTCAAAGAAAACTTATGCTACTAGATACGAGACTAATTGTTGTTAAAGTGTTGAGAGAAAAGGCTGAGCTGGGTGCTTAACTGAAGAAATATGGGAAGAAGATGATACAAGGCTGAGAGGTGAGTCTCAATTCTATTTTGCCAAATACCCACTGAGAAGCTCTGTGCTGAAAACCCTACTACCGGTTGAGCAAGCCTGAGAGGGAAGCTCATCCATCCATCTGATCCATCCAATCCGGCAAGCAGATCTCCACCCGAATCGGTGCCAAGACATTGGCGCTTGTTTGTATCTGTTCGAGAGAAAGTTAGAAGAATGCATTATCTAAAGATGCCATTCTGATCTATCGAGAGAAAGTTAGAAGAATGCATTATCTAAAGCGAGTAGTACTTCCAGACATGGAAGCAACCTTGCCTTCATTACGTTCATCTCTGATTCACACAGACATGTGGGAGCGCGGCCGATCACTGAAAGGTGTATGCCAAGAGAAAAACGGAACCGTCCTTATAACTTCGACGCAATTAAGAAACTTGCGCTGTTTATATTTGTTATCTTTCTCTTTCTGTTTGTACATAATACTTGCCGCCGCATTCCATGTTCTTTGCATAACCTTCACAGCCAGCCTGGACCCCAACATCTTGTATCATGAAGCCTGTATCTTGTATCATCTAGCTTAGGTTTACTGTATTTATTTTATTATCACATTTTACTATTTTCCTTTACTTTACTGCAACTTTTATATACTTGTACAAAACAGTTTTTAAAGATTGAAAAACTTGGTCGCATATACCATGAACATACCACAATAACCTCAAACAGTCCCTATGTTCGACCCCAGATCACACTGAGAAACTTGCGGCGGAATTACACATGGTTCCAACGTAAGGAAATTTGTGATAACGCATGGCATACTACAAAAACATTCATAATTAACGCATATCTAGAAGTAGTATCGCATATTTGTATCAGCGCATTTATCAGCATTGTTAAAGAATAAAATCTGCATTAACAAGTTTATAGCGTCGTTGTCAAGGATTGGTTAATGGTTTATTGTTTGAGTGTGTTTTTGGTATTTTGCAGGACAGATCTCTTTGTACTGGCTGTTCAACGCGGAGAGCAGTCTGACAACTTATGAGTGCTGGAGTGATCTAGTGACTCTAAGCGGACCTAGAGATCAAGAGTACTATTCACGCAAGAGTTCATCAGGGCCAAAGTAATTGGTGAAGAAGTATGGCTAATGAAGATATGACACCGGCAGGAAACCAAATGGGAAATTTACCAGCGCAAGATCCAGTTTTTCTTGCTGCTGACCATAATATCCCTATGAGGGATTATGCGGTGCCAAATTTTTATAATTTCTCACCAGGAATTTCAAGACCCATGGTTGAAGGGAATGTAAGCTTTGAGGTGAAACCTATTATGCTACAGATGATTCAGAATGTGGGACAATTTGGAGGATTACAAGGAGAAGACCCACAAGCTCATCTGACAAATTTTGTAAACATGTGCAGTGCATTCTCCATGTCTGGTGTAACTCAAGTATATCCATTCCCGTACACATTGCGAGATGAAGCCAAGAGGTGGGCTCAAGCATTAGAGCTGGATGAAATTAATGAATGGGAGTAGTTGGTTGATAGGTTCATGAACATATTCTTTCCTCCATTTGTCTGTCAACTCAAAGAGAATAAGGGATGTTTTAAATTTCAAACAAAAGGGTTCATCCCAATATAACAATAATATATTTCTATCGATCAGATATCACAAACCCTTTAATATTTAATATATTAATATTAAAATCGAATTTGAAAATTCATTGAATTTGTTCACTACTTATGTAATAAATCGAGAAAAAGGTTCTGATAAACCGGGAAAAATTGAAACTAAGAATAGGGATCTTTGACGAATGGGATCAAGAATAATTAATTAGTTTATTATTTCGACCCAAGAACAAGAAAAGGAATTTTTCTGGTATCGAATACTAGGAAGATGAATAATTCCTTCTAGAATCCTTTGTTTGAAACCTTGAGCATTGCCTGGGTGCGATTCTGGCAGTTAGTGAAGGGCTGTCTGCACATCGGGATTCCCGATAGTATTTTGATGGAAACCTTTTACAATGGCTTAGACCAGTCAACGCAAGTAGTTGTCGATGCCTCCGCAAAAGGGGGATTAATGAATAAATCATATACGGAAGCAAAGAACATATTGGATCGCATCTCACGACATTCTGATGAGTGGGTTGATACCGGGCTCGAGGTAAGAGGTTGGGAACAAGAGAGAGTAGAAAGTACTAAGGTGTCAACAGACATAATGAGCGCATTGGTCGATCAAATGACCACAATGACTTCACTCCTCTAGATGGTGGCTAACCAACAGAGAACTCTCTCTCAAGGATCAGCGCAAGTTAATGCGGTGTCTCACGTGGCCGTAATGAATTGCATCCAATGTGGAGAGGGACATCCAGTAGAAGCCTGCCCATGGAATCAACACCCAGTATATTCTGTCTATGATGAATCGTTTGGCAACATCTATAACCCTGGTTGGTGGGATCACCCAACTTCAAGTTGGGAGGGGAATCACAACAGGGAGAGTCAGAGTTTCTATCAGAAAAGTTATCAAGAGGGTAGAGGCAACCCTTCGATCTTCATTACTTCGTACTATAACTCGGGTAATTCTCAAGGTATACCACCCTATGACCAACCGTTCTTATATGATGCCTCTTACAGCACCTCGACTCTAGAGACATCGTTAAAACATTACATCGAAAAGAGTGAGGCATTGAGACAATCGCAAGCTGATTCCCTTAAAGAATTAGAAGAGCAGATAGATCAGCTTACAAGGGAATTAAAGAAGAAAGCACCTGGTACGCGTCACGGCAATTCAGGAAAAAAGGGGCAGCGAGGTAAAGAACAATGTCACGCAATGACATTGAGAAGTGGCAAAACAACATCACCTATTATGCCAAAAGCACCAGATGCGGCAACAACAATAGTAGATTTGACTGTTGATGATGACCAGTTGACTAATATTGGAAAAAGTACCAGTTCAGAAGTAAGTTCACCTACAAAAGATGAAGCTCTTCAAGATTTAAATTCTCAATCGACGCAACCTCTAGCTAATGATACACAATAAGCACAGGACCTCACCAGATAGCCAACTGAACAAGAAATACGGCGGGATCCTCCACCTTTCCCATCCAGGCTAAAAAAGAAAGATGATAGCAAGCAATTTCAAAGGTTTCTAGACGTTCTCCGACAGCTACACATTACTATTCCCTTGATAGAACCATTAGAGCAGATGCCGAGTTATGTAAAGTTTCTCAAGGATATTCTCGCCAATAAGAGAAAGATTGGGGAGAGTGAAATAGTTGCGTTAACACATGAGTGCAGTGCTCTGTTTGAAAACAACCTCCCCACTAAAATGAAGGACCCTGAGGCCCTTACATTGCCCTGCACGATAGGAGGGAAGATGGTCGGGAACGCGCTTTGCGATTTAGGGGAAAGCATAAATCTGATGCCCTTTGTCAATTTTTAAGAAGCTAGATATCAGCAAAGCAAGACCAACCACGATCACATTACAGCTGGCCGATAGATCGATAAAGCTTCTTGAGGGAAAGATAGAAGATGTTCTCGTGCAAGTGGACAAGTTTATTTGTCCGGTAGACTTTGTCATATTGGATTACGAAGCCGATAGAGAAATCCCTATCATCCTGGGTCGACCATTTCTCACCACAGGGTGAGCGCTAATCGATGTGTAGAAAGGAGAACTGACCATCAGGGTCGACGATCAGAAGGTAAAATTCAACGTACTTAATGCGTTGAAGTACCCAGGTGATATAGAAAACTGGCAATATATCGAGAAATTGTGGGAAGTACATTGGCACGAACCCCTGAAGGAGCTGGAGGAAGAAAATTGTGAAATCGGCGCAATAGTGGAGGAGGACTACGCCGCAATTTATGTGGAAGCAAATTTTGAACCACTCAAGTTGTCTGAACGAACTTCACAACGCATTAAGCCATCTCTGGAAGAACCACCTGTGCTAGAGTTAAAGTCGTTGCCCGTGCACCTTAAGTATGCTTACTTAGGAAGTAACGACACGTTACCGATTATCATTTTCGCATCACTGAGTAAGGAAAAAGAAGATGCGCTCGTACAGATCCTAAAGAGTAACGCAAAGGGCTTAGGATGGACCTTGGCAGACATTCGAGGAATCAGTCCTTCATATTGTATGCACAAGATTCGTCTGGAAGAAGCAAAGACTGGATCCGTAGAAAGGGAACATCGCTTGAACCCTGGACGCCGGTGTCATCTACCCGATATCTAATAGCAGCTGGGTAAGCCCAGTGCAGTGTGTTTCAAAGAAAGGGGGGATGACATTCATCACTAATGACAAGAATGAATTGATTCCTACAAGGACGACTACGGGGTGGAGAATTTGTATGGATTATTGCAAGTTGAATTTGTCCACTAAAAAGGACCATTTCCCACTCCCGTTTATTGATCAGATGTTAGACAGACTTGTGGGGAATGAATTTTTCTGCTTTCTTGATGGCTATTCAGGGTATAACCAAATAACAATTGCGCCGGAGGACCAAGACAAGACAACCTTTACGTGCTCATTTGGTACGTTCGCATTCTAACGCATGCCATTTGGACTCTGCAATGCACCAGGCACTTTTCAACGATGCATGATGGCAATATTTTCAGATTACTTGGAGGAGTCAGTCGAGGTATTCATGGATGATTTCTCAGTCTTCGGCAATAACTATGACTCTTGTTTGTCAAACCTTGAAAAGGTCTTGAAGAGAAGAGATATGTGGCAACAAATCTTGTTTTGAACTGGGAAAAATGCCACTTTATGGAGGAAAAAGGTATAGTTCTAGGTCACAAAATCTCTAAAGCAGGATTGGAAGTTGATTAAGCAAAGATCGACGCAATTTCCAAGTTACCCCCACCAGTGAACGTAAAAACACTTAGGAGCTTCCTGTGACATGCTGGATTTTATAGAAGATTCATTCGCAACTTCTCTTAGATCACAAGGCCCCTAAGTGCACTCCTCGAAGCTGACCGAGAATACAATTTTGATGACACGTGCACCAAAGCATTCAACACATTAAAGGAAGCGCTCATCACTGCACCCATTTTGATTGTGCCAGATTGGACGCAACCATTTGTGTTGATGTGCGATGCTAGCGGATATGCTGTGGGCGCAGTATTTAGTCAATGCAAGGACAAGGTATTGCATCCTATTTATTATGCAAGTAAAACACTGAATGATGCGCAGTAAAACTATACAACCACAAAGAAGGAAATGCATGCAGTGGTGTTTGCACTGAAGAAGTTCTGACAGTACTTAATCGGAACAACCATTGTGGTGTATATGGATCACTCTGCGATCAAGTATTTGATGAAAAAGAAGGATGCAAAACCAAGGCTTATATAGTGGGTGTTGCTACTGCAAGAATTTGACCTAGAGATTAAAGATCGGAAGGGCACCGAGAACCAAGTCGTAGATCATTTGTCAAGATTGGAGAATTGCGAGGTTCAAGGTAAAGAAAAAGATATTGAAGAAAGATTCCCTGATGTGCTGCTGATGGCAGTGAGCATTAATGTTCCCTAGTATGCGGACATCGTGAACTTCATCGTTTGCGGTCAAATACCAGATGACTATTTTTACCAGCAGAAAAAAAGCTAAGACATGATGCTAAATTCTATTTCTGGGACAACCCATTCCTATATCGACAAGGACCTGATCATATATTACGTCGATGCGTTCCTGAGCACGAAGTCAAGCACATTTTAGAGCTTTGTCATGAGTCCCCGTATGGAGGACATTTTGGGGGGTAGTGGACTGCCGTAAAGGTTTTACAACGTGGCTATTTCTAGCCAATGCCATTCAAGGATGCCCAAGCCCACATCGTGCAATGCGACAGATGTCAGAGAATGGGAAATATGTCAAAAAGAAATGAAATACCATTGACATCAATCTTAGAAGTGGAATTATTTGATGTTTGGGGAATTGACTTTATGGGCTCGTTTCCACCATCAGAAGGTCATCACTATATCTTGGTTGCGGTTGATTATGTATCAAAATGGGTTGAGGCTACTGCATGTGCCAAAAATGATGCGGCCACAGTGGCGAAGTTTCTGAAGAAGAACATTTTTGCTCGATATGGGATGCCACGGGCCTTAATCAGCGATGAGGGCTCTCACTTTATCAACCGCAAAATTACCAACCTGTTGACTAAATTTAACGTCAGCCATCTAGTTGAAACCGCTTATCACCCACAGACTAATGAACAGGCGGAGATTTCTAACATAGAGATCAAAACCATCTTGGAGAAGGTAGTCAATACTTCCAGGAAGGATTGGTCACCCAAGCTTGATGAAGCACTGTGGGCATACAGGACTGCCTATAAAACACCAATTGGCATGTCCCCGTATGCCCTGGTCTTTGGAAAAGCTTGTCATCTACTGCTCGAATTGAAACATAAGGCGATGTGGGCATGTAAGAATTTGAAGTTTGATTTAGCAAGTGCGGAGAAAGTCCGGAAGCTACAATTAAATCAGTTGTTCGAATGGCAAAGGGACGCTTATGAAAATGCCAAGATCTATAAGGAGAAAACCAAGAAGTGGCATGACGACCGCATAAACGATCAGACATTCACCGAAGGTCTTATTTAACACTCGTTTGCAATTGTTCCCAGGAAAGTTGAAGTCTCGCTGGTCTTGACCGTTCAAAATCAAGACTATCTTTCCTCACGGAGCAGTGGAACTAGCAACTTTAGATGGGAACAACATGTTTAAAGTCAATGGTCAATGAATTAAGCCTTACTACGAAGGCGACTTCGAGCGACGCATGGACACCATTGACTTGGGCAAGCAAGATAAACCACCTGCGGAGGGAAGCGATTGTGGTAATTCTGAGAACTTCTTTCAATCAGCATCCCTATCTATGTTTACTTGCTTTCTTTACAGTTTCCTTTTACTGGTTTCTAAATCATGTATTTACTGCTTTTTAGAATTAGCCTTTACTGCTTTATGTAATTCTCTTCACTTTAATTTTTCATATCATGTTTAAATCGTTGAGTTTGTATACATTAGTAGCATTGTTCTTTAATTTTTGTGAATGATTGGATGAAACATTAAACATCAACACGTCTTTTCGACTTGCATTTCTGATGAATTAAACAAAAATTTAAAACTAACGCGATGATGGGTGCATAGTGTGTTAACAAGAGACACCTTATGGCCATTACACTCAAATGCATTGAGTTGAGGGGTGTGTTGTGCTCGTATATGTCCTTTTCTCATCCTTAGCTAAATGCACTATGTTGAGGTATCCTCCAGAAATGCGTTTGGTTAAGGGGAGTGTTGCAGGGGTGTATGCGTTGTTGCCCGTCCTCAGCAAAAATGTACTTGCGTTAATAGAAGCACGATGTTAAATTTTTTATCATGCACACGAATTCAAACAATGACATCTCAATTCTTTGATTCTTGTACAGGCACAAATTTTTGTATTGTGTTAATTTGTAATTAATTGTATACTTTGTTAATATTCAATACAATGAGTACATATTCACTCCAGTTTTGCCTGTGCCTTTTTCTTTATCATCCTTTGTCAATATTTGTGATATTCTCAATCTTTTACTTTTGTGTTCTTCATTGCGTTGCTATGATGTAATATGTGTTGGTACTTAGAAACATTTCCCATACTTAGTAAATTCTAACTAACCCTTAGTTAATTCTTAGTCTAGCAGTACTTTATCTTTTATCTTTCAAAGTTCTGCTCAAACCTTCTTTTTGAAATTTTCTTTTAAGTGTTTGTCTAGTCTATCCAAACAACGCAATGAGGACTTTGCTCATCTTTAAATTTGGGGGTGGGGAAGGTCTGAGAAGATGAGATCAAGAATATGCAGTATTTAAGAAAATGCGTCCACTTAAAAAAAAAAAGTTCATACAAAGTTCCAATGTCAGCGCAAGGGAAATCCTTAAAAATATTCTCAACCTGATAAGAGTTTAGTTGTGAAAGGAGCCTGCTCATAGTTGGATGTTCGTATGACACCCGTAGGAGCAAGCCAAAATGAAGGTGGGTTCCCAAGAACAATGCAATATGAAATAGAAAAGAAAAAAAAAATACAAGAGACAACTCCTCTAAAATTCATGAGTTAAAGTTGAAATTGGCACACAACCATAGTTGGATGTTCGCATGACACCCGTGGGGACAGGCCAAAATGAAGGGTGTAACCATGACCAACAGTCTCTAAATAAATAACGCAAAGTTTTGACCACCGCATATAGATACATCGAGTTGTTTTGACAAGAAGAGAAAACCATTCTATTTTGAAAACTTAGAAAAGCATTTTTAGCAGAAATTTGTTATATAGAAGAATAAAGTAGGGCTTTGTTAAGAATTAGCAAGGATAGGAAGAAGTTGCGATGTTAAGTAATGTGCCTCAATCGAAAGATGCAGCTGAGCAACGTAAAAGTGGAGGATTGAGACACGTGTACAACTAATGGTTGTGCAGAATTGACGGCCTGATTACATAATAGAAGGAATAATATCCCTCCATCTTCGAAATTTTCATAACAACAAGTGGCGACCACAGACATGTGGAAGTGCGACCGATCACTGAAAGGTGTACGCCAAGAGAAAACCAGAACCGTACTTATAACTTAAGAAAATTGCACTGTTTATATTTGTTATCTTTCTCTTTCTGTTTGTACATAAGACTTGCCGCGGCATTCCATGTTCTTTGCATAACCTTCACAGGCAGCCTAGACCCCAGCATCTTGTATCATGAAGCCTGTATCTTGTATCATATAGCTTAGGTTTACTGTACTTATTTTATTATCGCATTTTATTGCCTTCCTTTACTTTACCGCAACTTTTATATACTTGTACAAAACACTCGTTAAAGATTGAAAAACCTTGTCGCATATACCACGAACATACCATAATAACCTCAAACAGACCCTGTGTTCGACCTCGGATCACATCGAGAAACTTGCAGTGGAATTACACTTGGTTCCAATGTAAGGAAACTTGTGACAACGCATGGCATACTAAAAGAAAATTCATAATTAATGCATATCTAGAAGTAGTATCGCATATTTGTATCAGAACATTTGTCCGCATTGTTTAAGAATAAAATTTGCGTTACATTAGCCCCATGCAATGCACTCCCAAGAAGGGAGAAATGACGGTAGTCCCGAACACAAACAATGAATTGATACCAATGAGGATCGTGACTGGCTAGTGGATTTTTATGGACTACCGGAAGCTTAATGCGGCGACGAAGAAGAACCATTTTCCTTTTCCTTTTGTCGATCAAATGCTAGACTGACTAACAGGAATTGACTACTTCTGTTTTCTTGATGGATATGCGGGCTATAACAAGATAATGGTTGCACCAGAAGACCAAGAAAAGACCACATTCACCTGCCCATATGGAACGTTTTCTTTTCGCCGCATGTTGTTTGGATTATGCAATGCGCTGAGCATGTTTCAGAGGTGCATGATGGCAATCTTCTACGAGTATCTCGAGGATTCAGTGGAAATCTTTATGGACGATTTCTCAATTTATGGGCAAGCATATGAAGTCTGTCTGAAAAAGTTGAAGAGGATACTAAAAAGATGCAAAGAGACCAATCTGGTGCTGAATTGGGAGAAATTCCATTTCATGGTTAACGAAGGAATTGTGCTCGGGCACAAGATTTCCACGGAGGGGCTAGAGGTGGATAAAGCAAAAATTAAGGCCATTGAAAAACTTCCACCTCCAGCAAATGTGAAGGCTGTAAGGAGTTTCTTGTGACATGCAGGATTTTACCGTCGATTTGTGAAGGACTTCTCTAAGATAGCTTGACCGTTGAGTGCGTTGCTAGAGGTTGACAAAACATTCGACTTTGATTCATAATGCCTCAATGCATTCAAAGTACTAAAGAATGTATTAACTTCCGCGCCTATTTTGATTGCACTCGATTGGACAAAGCCATTCGAGCTAATGTGCGATGCCAGCGGTTATGCATTGGGGGCAGTGTTAGCACAGAAGGAAAAGACAATGCTACACCCCATTGCATATGCGAGCAAAACATTAAACTCTGCCCAGGCAAACTACGGTACCACAAAGAAGGAGCTGCTTGCGGTAATCTTTACGCTTGAAGAATTTAAATCTTACTTATTGGGATCCAAAGTTATAGTTCACACCGACCACTTGACAATAAAATATTTAATGACCAAAAAAGATGCAAAGTCGAGGCTAATCCGATGGATTCTCCTCCTCCAAGAATTCAACATGGAGATAATTGACTGCAAGGGAACAGAGAACTAGGTCGTTGACCACTTGTCGAGATTAGAGAATCCGAAAGTAGACCACATTCAGTCAGAGGTGAACGCATCCTTTCCAGATGAGCAGTTGTTCAAAATTGAAGAATTACCATGGTACGCAGATGTTGTCAATTTCCTAGTCTACGAGCAATTTCCGAAAAATTACACAGCCCATCAGAAAAGGCGGCTTATGCATGAATGTAAATCCTACTACTGGGACGAGCCGAATCTTTATAGAAGGGGGCCGGACCAGATCTTGCGACTCTGTGTGCCAGAGACTGCTTTTCAGCGCATACTTTCTCAATGCCATGACTCACCATATGGCGGACATTTCGAAGCTCAATGCACAGCAACAAAAGTTTTACAG
>NC_052358.1:5017802-5039697 GCF_009727055.1 Benincasa hispida
AGCAGGTAATTATTGGCCAACTCTATTTCAGGATGCGCGAGACTATTCTATGAAATGCGACAAGTGCCAACGCACGAGAAACATTTCATGGAATAATGCGATGTCGATGAACATTATATTGGAATTGGAACTCTTCGACGTGTGGGGCATAGACTTCATGGGACCATTTCCACCATTAAATGGTCACACAATACATTCTGTTTGGCCGTTGATTATGTCTCCAAGTGGATTGAAGCGATATCATGCATCGCAAACGATGTGGCGATAGTCTACAAATTCTTGCGAAGAAACATCTTCACTCGTTTTGGAACCCCACGTGCCATAATAAGTGATGAAGGCTCCCACTTTGTCAATGGCATCATTAAAAAACTACTGCTCAAGTACAATGTTTGTCATAAGATTTCCAAGATCTATATAGAACGTACAAAGCATTGGGCCATGTAGCCTAACGAAATCAAGCTGATTTTAGAAAAGGTGGTGAATCCCTCATGAAAGGATTGGGCCATGAATCTTAACGATGCCTTGTGGTCATACAAGACCGCCTAATAAAAACACCATAGGCATGTCCCCGTATGCGCTGATGTTTGGGAAGGCATGTCATCTACTGTTGGAATTAGAGCACAAGGCACTATGGCAGTGAAAAAGCTTAACTTTGATTAAGGACTGCAAGGGAAGGAGAAGAAACTTCAGTTGCTCGAGCTAGACGAATGGAGACTTCAAGCATATGGAAATGCCAAAGATCTACAAAGAATGTACATAAGCATTGGCATGACAAACGACTGTGTGAAATGAAGCTCCAGGTTGGTCAAAAGGTCTTTTATCCTTTTGATATTTTTCTTTCATGAACTTATCTTACTTTTTGCATAACCACTACTCTTTAGAATTTCCAACCGTGTCTTTCATACTTTTTATCCTCTCGATATTTACCAATGATCGTAGTGAACGATTGCGATGGAGCTACGTGATAACCTAAAAACATGTGACATGTTTGATCAGTCCCATCGCAACCAAAGGATCAACCCACCGCAAGCAAGGATGCGATCAAAGATGATGCGGGCAACGGAGTAAATTTGGGGGTTGTGTCTTTCCTTGACTCATTTTATTTCAATATTGAACTTCTCGCATTTCATTTAATATTGCTAAATTCTACTATCGCATCTTCTTTATTTTGACTCAATCATTGAATTTTAATTACTTTATTTGGTCACCGCATTCTTCTCCATACCAATTATGATTTCAATGATGAAATTCATGCCTTTATTTCTTACCGCATGTACTAGAGTCAAATTAATTTCAAGACAATCAATTCATGAAACATTTCTAAAAGTTAGCGGTCCACCAGATTTTCTTCAAAACGATTTTTACGAAATTTCTTAAGTTCATCGCATGAGTTATTTCGTCTATCAGCAATGAGGACATTGCTGTGTATAAATTTGGGGGTGCTAGTATTGTTATTTTCAACCTTGCTACTTGATAACGGGTAGAAATGCACGTTATCATAGTGCTAAGTTCTTAAACAATGTTGGATTGCATTGATGAAATATGTTAACTTGCATCCATTAAGCATAAATTTTATAATATTGTGATCGCATGTGTCCAACGCATTAGAACAGTTGATCTTTGTATTTTTGTGCAGAATATGCGTTAATGCAATTCAAAGAGTGTGATCATAGGAATTCATTGGTCGAACGCAACTTCACCGCAAGGCTTTACGTTGATTGTGCTCGCAAAAATTCGCCTAAGAAGGATGTTAACATTCCTTTCAATGAAGCAATTAAGGAAATACCTGCCTATGCCAAGTTTCTGAAGTAAATGGTAACTAAGAAGAGGGGAGCTGGAAAATTTGCCACGGTGGCGATAATGCAAAGCTCAAAATCCATAATCCCACCGAAGATGAGCGATCCTGGGAGCTTTACCATTTCTTGCTCAATAGGAGGACTCTACATTGGGTAAGCCCTGTGTGACTTGGGCGCCAGCATAAATTTGATGCCTCTGTTAATCTTTAGACAGCTAAATGTGGGGCAACTTGTGCCCACATCAGTGACTCTCCAACTGGCCAATAGGTCTCTGGTCCATCTAGAAGGAAAGGTGAAGGATGTGCTGATAACAATTGACAAATTTATCCTGCCAGCTGACTTCATCATTTTAGACTATGAGGCTGACAAAGATGTGCCCATCATTTTAGGGCGACCTTTTCTATTAATGGGTCGTGCTCAAATTGATGTGCATAAAGGAGAAATCACTCTGAGTATCAACGGACAGAAGCTTAAGTTCAATATAATTCGTGCCATGAAGTTTCCGGATGAAGAAGACCTGCAAGATTCTGATGATGACCTGAATTTGATTGAAGAAGAAAAGTCTGATGAAGAGTATGAAGAAGAGGATGCCAACGCATCCGTTGCTGCCTGTAATGCGATCACAACGAAAAAAAACAAGGCAGAAGAAATGATCGCAAAGCAAGAAATAGAGCCAACAGATGAAAGAAAAACAATGCAACCTTCCCTAGTGGGGCCACCAACACTTGGATTGAAGACCCTACCAACCCATTTGAAGTACACATTTTTTAGGCAAAATGAAAAGCTGCCAGTTATTATCTCCTCTCCGCTCAACAAAGATCAGGAGAATGCATTGATGAGCATTCTCAGAAAACATGTGCGAGCAATTGGCTGGACATTCGCTGACATCAGAGGAATTAGCCCCGCGTACTGCATGAACCACATTCGTCTTGAAGATGACCACAAAGCAACAATTGAAAATCAATGCAGACTCAACCCTACGATGAAGGAGGTCGTCAAGAAGGAGATTATCAAATGGCTAAATGCGGGCATTATCTATCCCATAGCAGATAGCACGTGGGTCAACCCCGTGCAATGTGTGCCGAAGAAGGGCGGAATGACGGTAGTCCCAAATGAGAACAACGAATTAATACCGCAAAGAACCATCACTGGATGGAACATAGGCATGGACTACCGCAAACTGAATGCGGCCACAAAGAAAGATCATTTCCCTCTGCCATTCATTGATCAAATGTTAGACCGACTAGCTGATGCGTTATTTTATTGAATGGAAATACGGATGATATGTGTTGATGGATTGCGCTGTGCACTCAAGTTTCCCCAGCGGAATTCAAGTATAAATTCCCTGAGTTTCCTGGTAAGTCCAGAGTCGAACATAGGGACTTGTGAAAATAGTTGCGTTGGTAATGTTTATGAAAACTTTGTGGTAACCAAGTAAATAAATAAACTGTTGGGTGTGTTGTTGCATTGATGAAAAAGAAGTAAATAAGGGTGATAGATTTGAGATAGATAGTTGCATTGATAGATGCAATGAGCATACGATGAATGGGTTGAGAAGATCTTTAGCTAGCATTGCTCGGGAATACGTCAAACTATGCGATCATGCTACAACCATGCACAACAAGTTATTTCCCAATGTAAATGTGATGCTTCTAAGTCTAGAACGCATGTGTTGAATGCAAAATGTCCATAGAGCATATTCCTAAGTCTCTACTCTTGTCCTATGCGTTGATGCAAAATTCATGAAATCAAGGTGACCGTATACAATCATATCTTATCGCTAAGATGTATGCGATGTGTTAATAACAAATAGTGCCCATTCCTAAGTGCCTATCTCTCTTTTATGCGTTCTAATCTAGTTCTTCCAAACCTAGATTCTAACCTGACCTTCCCAAGTCTAGATCCTGTCCTTAGACTACCCTCCCAAGTATCTCTAATGGACGAATGAAGCATACATAAACAAGATAATCACAAAGAATAAAAATTCCATAGTTGTGCTAGCTAAATTCTTCTCAACCCATTCAACAGATTTAGCTACTCATGCGTGAATCACAGAGAGTGAACAAATATAGAGAAAGAAATTCCAGTCTTATAAATGAGTTGAGTGCAAAATGCCAATAGAAGTTTAAGGTAGAGAGCCTGGTAGCAATTTCTTGCTGATCGAGGCTTTTAACACTGGAATCTCTATTCTGATTTAAAGATATTCCCGCTTCCACAGGAGTTGGCCCTCTCTCTGTGTTTGGAGCTTCTGGAGCTCTCCCAAGCTTACCGAACGATCTACCGGCACAATTTTCTTCCTCGCATCCGCCTTAAAATGAAAGAAAACTATGGACAGAGGCGTGAACTTGTAAAATGGTGAATTAATCGACTACTTAACCCCTTCTCTGAAGAATGAACTTAGTATTTATAGAGCTTCCATGGTGAAAGGCGGTTTCTCCCTCTCGGTTGTACAGATGGGACAACTTTAATTCCTGATTGACACGTCGAATAATTATCACCGATAAAGCTGAATGTACTTCGTGACCGTTATCGACTGTCAACCTAATTTGGATCCGACTGTCATCAGCTTTTTGTCCCATCACTCTTAATTATCCTTTCACCTGGATGTGCCCACCATGTTACGCTGACCAAGCTGCGGCGATTCTTCTTGGGCAAATGTTTGCGGGCAAGATCAACACAAAGCCTTGTGGTGAAGTTGCGCTCGATCAATGAATTCCTATGATCGCAATCTTTGCATTGTGTTCATGCATATTCTGCACAAAAATATAAAGATCAACTGTTCTAATGCGTTGGACGCATGCAACCGCAATATTATAGATTTTATGCTTAATGAATGCAATTTAACATATTTCATCAACACAATCCAACATTGTTTAAGAACTTAACACTATGATAACATGCATTTCTGCTCGTCACACCCCCAAATTTAAACAGTGCTTGTCCTCAAGCATAAGCTAAAGATTCCTTTAGCAAGTCAACCACAAGGTTCTTTTCCTAGATTTCTCAAGAATACTTCGTTCAAATCCTATATGCTAGAATTTCCTTAAGTCTTATTCAAGTCTCTTCCTAAAATATTTCTAAGACTTAGGGATTGCAAGCTTAACTTTCAAAACGACTTTACTAAATTCCAGAACATCGCATGATTTATTTCAAAAAGAAAATTTTCCTCCGGGGTGTCAAATGATTTATCCTTGCACAAAAATTTTCTTTATTGCTATTTTTTTCTGATCTTGCGCTGATCTGAATGTCATGCGGACATCCAACTACGAGCAATGCACTCTTTCTCAGACTAAACTCATACTGATTTGGCATTGGAGTTGCGGTCATTGATTTATGCGTTGATCATGGTGACTTACTTTTGTTTTGGCTTGCCCCCACTTGTGACATGCGGACATCCAACTACGGGTAAGTGCCTTTCACAACTTAACTCTTATCAACATGGGTTTTCCATTGCATTGACAGTAGAGTTGTTATTCTCAAATATATATATACATATAATAGCAAGGTCAAAATAAATACCTCACCCCTAAATTTAAAATGCGGCAATGTCCTCATTGGCAAAAGAAATTAAAATAAGTCATGTGATGGTCATAGAATGCGTTGTAAAGATAGTTTGAAAGAAAGCTAGAAAACCCCTAACTTCTAGAAATATTTCATGAGATGACTATCTTAAGATTAAGTTGACTCTGATATGTACGAAAGAGATAGAAGCATATTTTTCATCATTGAAATCATACTTGGCAAAGAAATAAAATGCGGTAAACTACTAAATTTATCTACTTGTTAAATGATTGCGGTAATCAAGGAGGATGCGGTGATAAAACTTTGAAAAGTGAAATGCAATGTGATAGCGCAAAATTTGAAATAAGGATAAGGAAGAGTACACCCCCAAATTTTTCGCTGTCGCCCGCAATGTATATTGATGCATCCATCCTTGCGGCGATCTTTGCTTCTGTGGATTGTGGTGGTGGAGTGAGATCATTTTCTTTCTTCTGGTAATATCTCCACAATCCTGTGCCTTAATCATTGTAAACAGACAAGAGAGGGTCAAATGATTTTAAAACAAAACCACAATTTTTTTTTTTTTTTTTTGAAAGAAGGAAATTATAAGAATGAGTAAGATGCAGATAGCTTGAATAAAAGTAAAGTGACGAAGGAAAGAGAGTTCAAAAGTCATGTAAGAGGGTGGAAGGATTTTTCAACTTTGCGGAGGCTGTTTCTGGCTGGAAATCTCCTCCACAATATGCCTTGATCCGTTGTCCATTAACCTTGAATGTTCGACTGCCATCCTCGGTGATCAGTTCCACCGCACCATGTAGAAATATCTCTTTGATGATGAAGGGACCGAACCAGCACGATTTTAATTTTCCCGGGAAGAGCAGAATTCTTGAATTGAAAAGTAAGACCTTTTGCCTGACTTGGAGGTTTCTAATGCATATGCGTTTATCATGCCAGCGCTTGGTGCACTCTTTATAAATCTTCGCATTCTCATATGCATTGATCCTCCATTCTTCTAGCTCAACCAGCTGTAGTTTTCGCGCTTCCCCTGCCTTCTTTAAATCAAAATTCAACTTCTTGACCGCCCACAATGCTTTATACTCCAGCTTCAAAGGCAAATGACACGCCTTGCCAAATACCAACGCATAGGGGGACATACTTATTGGTGTTTTAAATGCGTTCGGTATGCCCACAATGCATCATCAAGCTTCATTGCCCAATCTTTCCGTGAAGGTTTTACTACCTTTTCAAGTATCAATTTAATTTCACGATTGGACATTTCAGCGTAGCCATTCATTTGCGGATGGTATGCGGTGGCCACTTTGTGAAGGATATTGTACTTGCACAGCA
Source organism: Benincasa hispida (assembly GCF_009727055.1). Classification (NCBI taxonomy): domain Eukaryota; kingdom Viridiplantae; phylum Streptophyta; class Magnoliopsida; order Cucurbitales; family Cucurbitaceae; genus Benincasa; species Benincasa hispida. Next base: position 5,024,447 of record NC_052358.1, read on the forward strand.
GCTCCTTGATATTGTGATTGACAAAATGTGATCCTTCATCACTTATGATGTCACGGGGAGTGCCAAAACGTGTGAAAATATTTCTTTTGAGGAACTGGGAGACTACCGTCGCATCACTTGCGGCGCATGCTATTGCCTCTACCCACTTGGAGACATAATCGACGGCCAATAAGATGTAATGCTTGCCATGCGAAGGAGGAAATGGCCCCATGAAATCAATCCTCCATACGTCGAATCATTTCTTCTTCTTTGTTCGTTTTTGCTACGATCGCATTGCAGGCAGCTACGGATGCATTGGCAACCTCTTCTTCACACTCTTCATCAGACTTTTCTTCTTCAATCAAATTCAGGTCATCATCAGAATCTTGCAGGTCTTCTTCATCTAAAAATTTCATGGCACGAATTATATTAAATTTAAGCTTCTGTCCGTTTATACTCAAAGTGATTTCTCCCTTGTTCACATCAATTTGAGCACGACCCGTTGATAAGAAAGGTTGCCTCAAAATGATGGGCACATCTTTGTCAGCCTCATAGTCTAGAATGATGAAATCAGTTGGCAAAATAAATTTATCAATCATGATCAGCACATCCTTCACTTTACCTTCTGGATGAACCAGGGATCTGTCAGTCAATTAGAGAGTCATTGATGTGAGCACAAGTTGCCCAACATTTAACTGTCTAAAAATTGATAGCAGCATCAAATTTATGCTGGCCTCCAAGTCACACAAGGCTTGCCCGATATAGAGTCCTCCTATGGAGCAAGGAATAGTGAAGCTCTTAGGATCACTCATCTTCGGTGGAATAATGGATTTGGAACTTTGCGTTAGTGCCACCGTGGCAAATTTTCCAGTGCCTCTCTTCTTAGTTACCATGTCCTTCAGAAACTTGGCATAGGTAGGCATTTCCTCAATCGTTTCATTGAAAGTAATGTTAACATGTAATTGCTTTAACATAGATAAGAAGCGTTGGTACTGTACCTCTTCGTTTTTCTTCTTCCTTAGACTCTGAGGGAAAGGTGGTAACAGAATTTTCACGGTTCCCGTTTCATTTGACTTTGAGGTCGACACAACCTCAGGTTCCACTACTTCATTTTCTCTTTCTTCCTCTTGCGTTACCGCAGTCTCAGGCCCTATTGCGATGGAAGTTGTTCTACTATGCTCCTTCTTTTCCCTCTCCACAGTCTTTCAACTCTGCAATGTCACAACTTGACATTGCTTCTTACCTGATCCCCTAGATTGTGTGGAAGTTCGATAGAACTTGGCAACGCCCCTTGCGGTTTACTTTTCAGCTCACTCACAATCTGACCCATTTACAATTCCAGGTTGCAGATGGACGTAGCCTAACTTTGAAGCACTGTCTCGTTTTTCCCTATATATTGCTTCAATAGACTCTCCAGAGAAGAGGATTGTGGTGGTTGTTGTGAGCTACTTACTTGATTACTCTGTTGACCGTTGTTGCATTGGAAGAATCCTGATGGCCCTTCTTTTTGTGCCACAGATTAAAAATTTTGTTGTTGATTCTTCCAGGCAAAATTGGGGTGGTTTCTCCACCCGAATGGTAAGTGTTTGAAAAAGGGATTATTCTTTACAAAATATATAGACTGTGGATTTTGTGGGCAATCTTCCATCACATGCCCATCACCGCAAGTCGTACAGCATGCGGTGTTTTGACTTATTGCGTTGATTGCCCACCTCGCAGTGTTGGGCTGTTAATCGCCATTCTTTGAATCAAATTCATCATTGCGGTCATTTGGTTTTGTAATGAAACAAAAGCATCGTTGTTTGCGTTAGAATCTTTAAGTCTCAATCTCTGCTCACTCTCCTTCCAGTTATTACGCAAAAATTGATCTTAAACAATGCGCTGATACAAATATGTGATACTACTTCTAGATATGCATTATTTATGAATATTCTTGTAGTATGCCTTGTGTTGTCACAAGTTTCCTTACGTTGGATCCAAGTGTAATTCCACTGCAAGTTTCTCGGTGTGATCCGAGGTCGAACACAAGGACTGTTTGAGGTTATTGTGGTATGTTCGTGGTATATGCGACCAGGTTCTTTTCAATCTTTAAAGAGTATTTTGTACAAGTATATAAAATTGTGGTAAAATAAAGGAAAGCAGTAAAATATGATAATAAAATAAGTACAGTAAACCTAAGCTAGATGATACAAGATACAAGCTTCATGATACAAGATGCTGGGGTCCAGGCTGGCTGTGAAGGTTATGCAAAGAACATGGAATGTGGCGGCAAGTCTTATGTACGAACAGAAAGAGATAGATAACTAATATAAATAGCACAAGTTTCTTAATTTCGTCGAAGTTATAAGTACGGTTCCGCTTTTCTCTTGGTGTACACCTCTCAGTGATCGACTGTGCTCTCACATGTCTATGGTGAATCAGAGATGAACGTAATGACAGCAAGATTGCTTCAGATGTCTGGAAGTACTACTCGCTTTAGTTAACGCATTCTTCTAACCTTCTCTCGATAGATCAGAATGGCATCTTCACTTCTGCTCTCACAGGTGAAGATGTCATCTAGCATGCTTTAGCTAAATACAGTTATCTTTAACACAAGTTAAGTACTCGGTTAATTCATATTAACTATCAGGGGATTAAGAAGACATCATGGAGAAAGTGATTAACAGAGGAACGGAAGTAGACAGAAAATGGAATATGAAAGCAATCAAAACATTTAATATATCTATTAAGCATTTGATACATGGTGTGTGAATGAAAGGATAAAGAAAGTGAAATACAATGATGAAAAGAGATAGAACATATACAAACAAGCGCCAACGTCTTGGCACCGATTCGGGTGAAGAACTGCTTGTCAGATTGGATGGATCAGATGGATGGATGAGCTTCCCTCTCAGGCATGCTCAACCGGTAGCAGGGTTCTCAGCATAGAGCTTCTCGGCGGGTATTTGGCAGAATAGAACTGAGATGCACCTCTCGGCCTTGTCTCGTCTTCTTCGCGGATTTCTTCAGTTAAGCACTCAGCTCAGCCTTTCCTCTCAAAACTTTAGCAGCAATTAGCTCTGTATCCAGTAGCATAAGTTTTCTCTAAAATCTATGGGGTATTTATAGGTGAGGATCTTTGACTCCGGACTTGTGGTCCCCACTTGATGTTATGGAAATTTAGAAGATGGAGGGATATTATTCCTTCTGTTATGCAATTAGACCGTCAATTCTGCACAACCGTTAGTTGTACACGTTTCTCAATCCTCCGCTCTTGCATTACTGAGCTACATTTTTCGATCATGGGTTCGCATACGGTGTTGTTTTTATTACCGCATGCGATTGCAAGTCAGCTCTAGATCGACTGTTGCTTTGCACTGTCATTGCGTTAATCGTCTCTTCATTGTTGATTGACGGGCGCAATGTGACAGAGATGTGTTGATCAGTTCTTCTTGAGCCTTGAGCGCAAGCAGTGAATCGGTTTCCTGCAAAATAGAGTAAAATCTTCTTTTCTTCCATCTTAACGATGTTAGTGGGTGTAATTGCGATAATTTATAATTATTGTCATTTTGAGCTAATTTTCATACAATTGACACATATTTACTATCTTTTGGCTCCAATATCTAGATAAGGCAGTCTAAATAACTTGTATTTCTACAAGTTATCACACCCCCAAATTTAGATATATGCTTGTCCTCAAGCATATCTTCTACTTAGGCAATACAGCTTAATTCCTATCCTATATTTTTGCGTCGATTGGTTGCTCCGAATTTTACACTTAGGCACATTACTTGATATCGCAATTTCCTTCTATCCTTTCTAATTCTTAACGCCCTACTTTATTCTTCTATATAACAAATTTCTGCTAAAAAATGCTTTTCTAATTTTTCAAAATAGAATGTTTATCTCTTCTTTGTAAAACAACTCGATGTATCTATATGCAGTGGTCAAACAATTGGTCATGGTTACACTCTTCGTTCTAGTCTGTCCCCTACGGATGTCATGCAAACATCCAACTACAGTTGTGTGCCAATTTCAACTTTAACTCATGAATTTCAGAGGAGTTGTCTCTTGCATTTATTTTTTTTTTCTATTCTTTTTTTCTATTTCATATTGCGTTGTTCTTGGAAACCCACCTTCGTTTTGGCTTTCTCCTACTCAAAAACTCGCATGACACTCGTGGGGGTAGGCCAGAACGAATAGTGTAACCATGACCAATAGTCTCTAAAAAAATAACGCAATGTTTTGACCACCGCATATAGATACATCAAGTTGTTTTGCAAAGAAGAGATAAACATTCTATTTTGAAAAATTGGGAAAGCATTATTTAGTAGAAATTTGTTATATAGAAGAATAAATTAGGGCTTTGTTAAGAATTAGCAAGGATAGAAGGAAATTGTGATGTCAAGTACTGTGCCTAAGTAGAAGATATGATTGAGGACAAACATATGCCATAAACTTGTTACACAAAAATTGATTTTAAACAATGCGCTGATACAAATATGCAATACTACTTCTAGATATGTGTTATTTATGAATATTCTTATAGTATGCCTTGCGTTGTCCCAAGTTTCCTTACGTTGGAACCAAGTGTAATTCCACCGTAAGTTTCTCGGTGTGATCCGAGGTTGAACACAAGGACTGTTTGAGGTTATTGTGGTATGTTCGTGGTATATGTGACAAGGTTTTTTTCAAACTTTAAAGAGTGTTTTGTACAAGTATATAAAATTTCGATAAAATAAAGGAAAGTAGTAAAATGCGATAATAAAATAAGTACAGTAAACCTAAGCTAGATGATACAAGATACAAGCTTCATGATACAAGATGTTAGGGTCTAGGCTGGCTGTGAAGGTTATGCAAAGAACATGGAATGCGGAGGCAAGTCTTATGTACGAACAGAAAGAGAAAGATAACTAATATAAATAACACAAGTTTCTTAATTGCGTCGAAGTTATAAGTACAATTTCGCTTTTCTCTTGGTGTACACCTCTTAGTGATCGACCGTGCTCCCACATGTCTATGGTGAATTAGAGACGAACGTAATGACCGCAAGGTTGCTTACATGTCTAAAAGTAGTACTCGTTTTAGTTAATGCATTCTTCTAACCTTCTCTCGATAGATCAGAATGGCATCTCCACTTTTGCTCTCACAGGTGAAGATGCCGTCTAGCATGCTTTAGCTAAACACAGTTATCTTAACACAAGTTAAGTACTCGATTAATTCATATTAACTATCAGGGGATTAAGAAGACATCATGGAGAAAGTGATTAACGGAGGAACGGAAGTAGACAAAAAATGGAATATGAAAGAAATCAAAACATTTAATATATCTATTAAGCGTTTGATACATGGTGTGTGAATGAAAGGATAAAGAAAGTGAAATACAATGATGAAAAGAGATAGAACATATATAAACAAGAGACAACGTCTTGGCACCGATTTAGGTGGAGAATTGCTTGCCGGATTGGATGGATCAGATGGATGGATGAGCTTCCCTCTCAGGCTTTCTCAATCGGTAGCAGGGTGCTCAATACAGAGCTTCTCGGTGGGTATTCGGCAGAATAGAACTGAGACGCACCTCTCGGCCTTGTCTCGTCTTCTTCCCGGATTTCTTCAATTAAGCACTCAACTCAGCCTTTTCTCTCAATACTTAGCCCCGTATCCAATAGCATAAGTTTTCTATGAAATCTATGGGGTATTTATAGGTGAGGATCTTTTACTTTAGACTTGTGGTCCCCACTTGATGTTATGGAAATTTCGAAGATGGAGGGATATTATTCCTTCCGTTATGCAATCAGACCGTTAGTTGTACACGTTTCTCAATCCTCCGCTCTTACGTTGCTCAACTACATCTTTCGATTGTGGGTTCGCATACGATGTTGTTTTTATTACCACATGCGGTTGCAAGTCAGCTCTAGATCGACTGTCGCTTTGCACCGTCATCGTGTTAATCGTCTCTTCATTGTTGATTGACGGGCGCAATATGACAGAGATGCGTTGATCAGTTCTTCTTCAGCCTTGAGCGCAAGCGGTGAATCGATTTCCTGCAAAATAGAGTAAAATCTCCTTTTCTTCCATCTTAACGATGTTAGTGGGTGTAATTGCGATAATTTATAATTATTGTGATTCTGAGCTAATTTTCATACAATTGACGCATATTTACTATCTTTTGGCCGCAATATCTAGATAAGGCAGTCTAAATAACTTGTATTTCTACAAGTTATCACATCCCCAAATTTATATATATGCTTATCCTCAAGCATATCTTCTACTTAGGCAATAAAGCTTAATTCCTATCCCATATTTTTGCGTCGATTGGTTGCTCCGAATTTTACACTTAGGCATATTACTTGATATCGCAATTTCCTTCTATCCTTTCTAATTCTTAACAACGCCCTACTTTATTCTTCTATATAACAAATTTCTGCTAAAAAATGCTTTTCTAATTTTTCAAAATAGAATGTTTATCTCTTCTTTGCAAAACGACTCGATGTATCTATATGCGGTGGTCAAAACTTTGCGTTATTTATTTAGAGACTGTTGATCATGGTTACACTCTTCTTCTGGCCTATCCCCCACAGGTGTCATGCGAACATCCAACTTTGGTTGTGTGCCAATTTCAACTTTAACTCATGAATTTCAGAGGAGTTGTCTCTTGCATTTATTTTTTTTCTATTTCATATTGCGTTGTTCTTGGGAACCCACCTTCGTTTTGGCTTGCTCCTACGGGTGTCATATGACATCCAACTACGTGTAGGCTCCTTTCACAACTAAACTCTTATCAGGTTGGGAATATTTTAAGGGTTTCCCTTGCGCTGACATTGGAGATTTGTACTTCTAGATATGCGTTATTTATGAATATTCTTGTAGTATGCCTTGCGTTATCACAAGTTTCCTTACGTTGGAACCAAGTGTAATTAGGCTGCGGTTGTAAATCAACTGCTGCCTACGGAGAAGGAGACGGTGGTGGTAGCGGATGGAGTAGTGGTGGCAGAGGTAGTGGCGATTGAAGAAGAAACGGGAAAAGGTGTTCTGTCCCTACAGATTCCTGGGGAGATGGCCAACGCAGAAGCCTATGATGGACCACCAAGAAGAGAAGAAGAAGAGATTGCGAAGGAGGAGGCCAAGGATGTTGAAGTTGCATTGGAGGCCCCTGAAGTTGTGTTGGAGGAGGTTGCAAACGGCGCCATAAACTTGTTACCCAAAAATTGATCTTAAACAATGTGCTGATACAAATATGCGATACTACTTCTAGATATGTGTTATTTATGAATATTTTTGTAGTATGCCTAGCGTTGTCACAAGTTTCCTTACGTTAGAACCAAGTGTAATTCCACCGCATGTTTCTCGATGTGATCCTAGTAAGTCCACGGTCGAACACAGGGACTTGTGAAAATAGTTGCATTGGTATTGTTTATGAAAACTTTGTGGTAACCAAGTAAATAAATAAAGTGTTGGGTGTGTTGTTACGTTGATGAAAAAGAAGTAAATAAAGGCGGCAGATTTAAGAAAGATAGTTGCGTTGATAGATGCAATGAGTATGCGATGAACAGGTTGAGAAGATCTTTAGATAGCATTACTCGGGAATTCGTCAAACTATGCGATCATGCTACAACCATGCACAACAAGTCATTTCCCAATGTAAATGTGCTGCTCTTAAGTCTAAGACATGTTGAATGCAAAATGTGGATAGAGCTTATCCCTAAGTCTCTACTCTTATCCTATGCGTTGATGCAAAATGCATGAAAGCAAGGTGACTGCATACAATCATATCTTATCGCTAAGATGCATGTAATGCGTTAATAATAAATAATGCTCATTCCTAAGCGCCGATCTCTCGTTTACGCGTTCTAATCTAGTTCTTCCAAACCTAGATTCTAACCTGACAGTCCCAAGTCTAGATCCTGTCCTTAGACTACCCTCCCGAGTATCTCTAATGGACGAATGAAGCATACATAAACAAGATAATCGCAAAGAATGAAGATTCCCTAGTTGTGCTAGCTAAATGCTTCTCGACCCATTCAACTGATTTAGCTACTCATGCGTGAATCATAGAGAGTGAATATATATAGAGAAAGAAATTCTATTCTTATAAACAAGTTGAGTACAAAATGCCAATGGAAGTTTAAGGTAGAGAGCCTGGTAGCAATTCCTTGCTGAACGAGGCTTTTGATAACGGGCAGAAATGCACGTTATCATAGTACTAAGTTCTTAAATAATGTTGGATTGCGTTGATGAAATATGTTAAATTGCGTCCATTAAGCATAAATTTTATAATATTGCGGTCACATGTGTCTAACAGATTAAAGCAGTTGATCTTTACATTTTTATACAGAATATGCATTAACGCAATGCAAAGAGTGCAATCACAAGAAAACATTGGTCGTGCGCAACTTCACCGTAAGACTTTGTGTTGATCGTGCTCGCAAACATTCACCCAAGAAGAAACACCGCAACTTGGTCAACGCAACATGGTGGGCGCATCCGAGTGAAAAGATAATTAAGAGCGATGGGACAGAAAGCTGATGATAGTCGGATCTAAATTAAGTTGACAGTTATTAACGGACACAAAGTACATTTAGCTTTATCGGTAACAATCATCCGGCGTGTCAATCAGCAATTAAAGTTGTCCCATCTGTACAATCGGGAGAGAGAAGTTGCCTTTCACCTTTGATGCCCTATAAATACAAAGTGCAATCTTCAGAAAAGGGGTTGATCAGTTAACGAATTCATCAGTGCTTCTGTTCATAGTTTTCTTTTCCATTTTACGGCAGAGCAAGAGAAGAGTTGTGACGCCGGAGATCGCCCAGGGGAGCTTGAGAGAGAACCTTAGGGCGTAAGAGCAGAAAGCGGGCCGACTCTCGCGAGAGCGAGAATATCTTTAGAGCACGAGTAGAAACAGTGTAAACGCCTGGCAACAAGAAATTTCTCCAGGCGCATTACTATACTTGCATTGTTATTTTTTACTTCATCTCATATCTATTCAATGGAAGTTCTACATGAGTAGCTAAACTAGTTGAATCGATGGAGAAGAACTAAGCTAACATGACCTAGGAAGTTCATTGCTTGCGATTGTCTTGTTTTATGCTGTGCAAAATACCCTTTAGAGTTACTCGAGACAAAATCTAAAGAAAAAACCTAATGTCTCGAGAGAGCTAGGTTAGAATCTGAACTCGAAAGAGAAAGATTAGGCTTGCATAAACAAGAAGATAGGGACTTAGAGAGAAGCTCTGTTTGTCAACTTGCATCGCATGCATCCTAGGAATGGGAATGATATTCTGTGGTCGAATATTTGTGTGAATGTCATGTTATCATCGCATAAATAGAGATAGAGGTTTATGTGTAAATCCTGTAGACTTATCGCATATTTATCGCATGCATTCTAGCCTTAGAAGCCGTAGCATTCATGCCGAGAGGTGGTTTACTATTGTATGCATGTTGCATGATCGCAAAGCATGAACGCATTCTAAGGAGTGTTAGCCGAAACTTTTCTCAACCCGTTCACCACATATTCATCGTATTTCCCGTTTACCAACTCTTTTCAAACTGTGCCGCATTTGTTATTTATTTTCATCAACGCAACAATAACCCAACGATTTATTTATTTAACTGGTTACCGCAAGTTTTCACAAGAATCACCAACACAACTATTTTCACAAGTCCCTGTGTTCGACCTTGGACTTACCAGGAAACTCAGAGGAATTTACACTTGAATTCCGCTGGGGAAACTTGAGTGCACAATGTAATCCACCAACGCATATCATCCATATTTCCACTTAAAAAAAACATCGCATCAAATTTTTGGCGTTGTTGCCGAGGACTTCAGCAAAATAGTTGTTAACGGTAATTTTTGTGATTTCTTTGCAGAACTCTCAATCTCTGGTGAACTACGACCCGAAGATTGAGAGAACATTTTGAAGTAGACTACGAGACCACCAACAGCAACCACAATCCGATAAAGAAGATATGGCAGAGTAGCCTGGAGATGGAGCACCAAATGATAATAATGTCATAGAGAATCCAATTTTGTTGGCAAACGATCGCAATAGGCCCATTAGGGACTATGCATCGCCAAACTTCTATGATTTCTCTCTGGGAATCATGAGGCCTACCCTCGACAGAAGCAGATTCGAGATGAAACCAGTAATGCTACAGATGATCTAGACTGCAGGTCAATTCGGAGGAAGGTGTGGCGAGGACCAGCACGCCCACCTCTAGAGTTTTATTGAATTCTGCAATACTTTTGTGTTCTCGAACATCTCTGTTGAAGAAGTTCGACTAACATTGTTCCCATTTTCTCTCTGTGGTCAAGCTAGGAAATGGGCTTATTCGCTTAAACCAGGAGAGATTACTTCTAGGGAGCAGGTAGTGGAGACATTCATGAAAAAGTATTTTCCACCTACCGAGAACGCAAGACGAAGAAAACTTATTACTAATTTTGAACAAGATATGGATGAATCGCTCAGCGATGCTTGGGCGAGGTTTAAAAGGTTGGTCCGAGATTGTATGCATAATGGGCTACCAAACTGCCTTCAAATGGAAATTTTCTATAATGATTTGAATCCTGCTTCATAGACCGCTGCCAATGCGGCAACCGCTTGTGGTCTGCTTGACAAAACTTACGAGGAGGCGAAGAATATTCTGGACCATATCTCTAAGAACCATGAAGACTGGCGGGAGAGTGGCCAGAGATTAAGACTCCAAAAAGATTCTGACACAAATAATTGCTTTAGACCAATTGTTATTCTTTTGTCTCATTATATCTCATAATTATAAGCTCTCAAATGACTTGCAATGATGAATTTGATGGTCACAATTGAGAATGGTTTGGCGGGGAGTGTTCGAGTCGTTACACGGTTTGAAGTTAGGTGCTGCTAGAAATCTTAAGCACCGATCAGAGGTGGGCAGAGAAAATGTATCGCAGATAATAGTCAATATAAGCGCACCCGCTAGTGTGGTGTGACTTGCCGCATGCGATGGAAGATTTTGAAGGAAAATCCATAGAGTTCATATTAAGATTTTGTAAGATATTATATCCTTTTAAATACAAAACACTTAGATACCCCGGGTGGAGAACATACCCCAATTTTCTTTAGAAGAAATAGCGGAGAACAAAAATTTTCTAATCTTATGGCACAAAAAGAAGGGCCACTAGGATTATTTCAACGCAACAACATGTCAGCAGAGAGAGTCAGCTCACATGCTCAGAACATCACTATACATACAGACACGCCAATGAGTATCTTATACTCATTTAGAGAGAGACCTAGCGTGATAAGCATGATATTGAGTAGTAGAGGAATGGATAAACGCAGACTAGTTGCATTTAAAGTCAGTTGCCATCACAATATCACAATTTCCTGTAACCTTCGTGTTCTGCACAGAAATGAGGCACAGTGATTGCGAACTTAGGCTAATGAGTCATGAGAAATTTAGACACCACGCTAAGGGCACTACCAAAGTTCAACGCAGGATCCGTGACGACAGTCTCGTGGAAGTAATTGGAGTCAATAGTGTATAGTGAAGCTATATAGTTCTCCAGGTAGTCTGTTGACATTGTCTTGCAGCTAAGAGTAAAAATACTGTCGTAGGGAGAGAAAAGATTTAGGCATTTGAGGATATGAATAAAGTGACTCTAAGAGAAACTAAATATCCACTCACTCCTACAACTTTTGTTAAAAAATATAAATGGATTTTATCTAAATATTGATTTTGATAAAATAATCTCGCAATTAAAATACATATATTTCAATAAAAAACCCCGAGATTGTATATATGCAAGAAGAAGAAACAGAGAATGAAAGCAGTGGAAGCCTGAGGGTTGCATTCGACCCTCACAAGCTCACACTAAATCAGAAGCTCAGCCTACCACTTGCCCCTCACAGGTCTATAGAAAAAGAAAACACGCACTCACAGAGTGCCCGCTCACATCATCTCACACGCTCTCTTATCTATGTTAATAAACAACTACATGTCTAACATCCACTTTACAGATGAAGCGATTTTGAGGAATGCCTGCCTATGCCAAGTTTCTGAAGGACAGTGTAGACTAAGAAAGAGGCACTGGAATAAATTGCCACGGTGACATTAACGCAAAGTTCCAAATCTATTATTCCACCGAAGATGAGCGATCCTGGGAGCTTCACGATTCCTTGCTCCATAGGAGGACTCTATATTGGGCAAACCCTGTCTGACTTTGGGGCCAACATAAATTTGATGCTGCTGTCAATCTTTTGACAATTAAATGTGGGGCAACTTATGCCCACATCAGTGACTCTCCAATTGGCTGACAGATCTTTGGTTCATTCGGAAGGTAGGGTGAAGGATGTGCTGACCAAGATTGATAAATTTATTTTGCCAGCTGACTTCATCATCCTAGATTATGAGGCCGATAAAGATGCGCCCATCATTTTGGGACAACCTTTCCTATCAATGGGTCGTGCTCAAATTGATGTGCATAAGGGAGAAATTAGTTTGAGCATAAACGGACAGAAGCTCAAATTTAACATAATTCGTGCCATGAAATTCTCGGATGAGTAAGACCTATAAGATTCTGACGATGACCTAAATTTTATTGAAGAAGAAATTCTGATGAAGAGTGTGAAGGAGAGGATGCCAATTCATCCGTAGCTGCCTGCAATGTGATCATAGCAAAAACAAACAAAGAAGAAAGAACGATCGCAATGCAAGAAGAAGAGCCAAAAGAAGAAAGAAAAACAATGCAACACTCCCTCATGGAACTACCAACACTTGAACTAAAGACCCTACCAACACATTTGAAGTACGCATTTCTGGGGTAGAATGAGAAGCTGGCAGTGATAATTTCCTCTGCGCTCAATGAAGATCAAGAGAATGCGTTGATGAGCATTCTCAAGAAACATGTGCGAGCAATTGGCTGGACGCTCGCTGACATTAGATGAATTAGTCCCACGTACTGCATGCACTACATTTGTCTTGAGGACGTCCACAAAGAAACTATTGAGAATCAATGCAGACTTAACCCTGCGATGAAGGAGGTCGTCAAAAAGGAGATTATCAAGTAGCTGGATGCAGGCATTATTTATCCCATTGCAGATAGCACGTGGGTCAGCCCCATGCAATGTGTGCTGAAGAAGGGAGGAATGACGGTAGTCCCAAATGAGAACAATGAATTAATACCACAAAGGACCATCACTGGATGGCACATATGTATGGACTACCGCAAAATGAATGCAGCCACAAAGAAAGATCACTTCCTTCTGCCATTCATTGATCAAATGCTAGATAGACTAGAAGGGAATGATTTTTACTGCTTCTTGGATGGATATGTCGGGTACAATCAAGTCATGATAGCTTCTGAAGACCAAGATAAGACCACATTCACCTACCCATATGGGACATTTGCTTTTCGTCGCATGCCGTTTGTCCTTTGCAATGCGCCAAGAACGTTCCAAAGGTGCATGTGGCGATCTTTTTAAAATATCTCGAAGACACGGTGGAAATATTTATGGATGACTTCTCCATTTATGGGAACACTTATGAAGTCTGCCTGGCCAATTTGGAGAAAATTCTAAAAAGATGTGAAGAGATGAACCCGGTGCTCAACTGGGAAAAATGTCACTTCATGGTGAAAGAGGGTATAGTGTTGGGACACAAGGTCTCTCAAGAGGGTTAGAGGTGGACAAAGAAAAGATCGACGTAATTGAAAAGCTTCCACCTCCAACCAGTGTGAAGGCTGTGCGAAGCTTCTTGGGGCACGTTGGATTTTACAGATGATTTGTCAAGGACTTTTCTAAGATAGCACGACCACTGAGTGCGTTGTTAGAGGCGGATAGAAAGTTTGAATTTGACAACAATTGACTCAACGCATTCCGAGTTTTAAAAGATGCGCCGATTACCACACCCGTCTTGATTACGCCGGATTGGACACTGCCATTTGAAATCATGTGCGACGCAAACAAGTATGCAATGGGAGCCACATTAGCACAAAAGAAGAAAACTATTTTGCACCCCATCGCATATGCGAGTAAAACTTTGAACCCTGCTCAAATCAATTATACCACCACTGAAAAAGAACTCCTGGCTGTGATTTTTGCGTTGGAAAAATTCCGGGCATATCTGTTGGGAACTAAAGTATTCACTCACACTGATCACTCGACAATCAAATATTTGATGACAAAGAAGGACGCAAAGTCGAGGTTGATCAGATGGGTTCTCCTCCTTCAAGAATTTGATATTGAAATAATTGATCGGAAGGCGACAGAGAATCAAGTTGCGGATCACTTATCCAGATTGGAAAATCTCGAGGTTGATCGCAATGAATCTAAGGTGAGTGTTGTGTTTCCGAATGAGCAGCTATTCCACATCGAAGAATTTCCCTTGTATGCGGACATTGTTAATTATTTGGTTTGTGAAAAATTCCCTAAAGATTACACCTACCATCAATGGAAGAAGCTCAAGAATGAATGCAGACACTATTATTGGGATGAGCCGAATCTGTATAAAAGAGGTGCAGACCAAATCATTCGATTATGTGTACTAGATGCTGCTCAACAATGCATATTGTCACAATGCCACGATTCGCCATATGGAGGGCACTTTGGAGGGCAACATACTGCTGCCAAAGTTTTGCAAAGTGGATTCTTTTGGCCTTCATTGTTTAAGGATGTTGCTGACTATGCAATGAAATGTGATCGGTGTCAACGCACAGGCAACATTTCATGGAAGAACGCAATGCCAATGAATACTATCTTGGAGCTGGAACTATTTGACTTATGGGGGATTGATTTCATGGGACCATTCCCTCCTTCAAATGGTAAGCATTATATTTTATTAGCCGTCGACTATGTCTCCAAGTGGGTAGAGGCAATTACATGCGCCACAAGTGATGCAGCGATAGTCTCCCAATTCCTAAAGAAAAATATTTTCACTCGTTTTGGCACCACCCGTGCCATCATAAGTGATGAAGGATCACACTTTGTCAACCACAATATAAAGGAGCTGCTGCGCAAGTACAATATCCTCCACAAGGTGGCCACCGCATACCATCCGCAAACAAATGTCCAACCTGAAGTGTCGAATCGTGAAATTAAATTGATACTTGAGAAGGTAGTAAAACCTTCGTGGAAGGATTGAGCAATGAAGCTTGATGATGCGTTATGGGCATACCCGACCGCATTTAAAACACCTATAGTTATGTCCCCCTATGCGCTGGTATTCGGTAAGGCGTGTCATTTTCCTTTGGAGCTGGAGTATAAAGCTTTGTGGGCGGTCAAGAAACTGAATTTTGATTTGAAGAAAGCAGGGGAAGCGCG
>NC_052358.1:5039716-5047698 GCF_009727055.1 Benincasa hispida
ATTTGAAGAAAGCAGGGGAAGCGCGGAAAATGCAACTGGTCGAGCTAGAAGAATGGAGGAATAACGCATATGAAAATGCGAAGATTTATAAAGAGCGCACCAAGCACTGGCATGACCAACTCATATGTGGTAAGAACCTCCAAGTCGGGCAAAACGTCTTGCTTTTCAATTCACGTCTGCGACTCTTACTGGGAAAGCTAAAGTCATGTTGGTCTGGACCGTTCATAATTCGACAAGTACTTCCGCATGGCGCGGTAGAATTATCCAATGACGATGGAACCAACATATTCAAAGTCAATGGGCAGCGAGTAAAGGCATACCATGGAGATGACTGACATCGCCAAGTCGACTCCATGGAACTAAGAAACTTTGAATGAAGAACGAAGTAGGTGGTCCCTGTGTTATCAGATGATCGCAACTTATCAGGGATGCAAGTTTTGGGAAACCTCAAGTCTTCAACTCTTTTCTCCACTACTTGGAATTTTCACTATCTTTTCAATTCTGATTTATCCTTACTTTACTATCTTTTCAATTTTCACTACCGTTTCTACAAAAAAGAAAAAAAAAATTACAATAATGATTTTTATTTTGTTTAAAATAATTTGACCCTCTCTTTGTTTTTCTTACAATGATCGAGGCGCTGGACTGCGAAAATGTTACACGAAGCAGCAATCATCTTATTCCATCACCGCAACCCAATGAAGAGTGATTGACACAAAGATGGATGCGTCAATACAATGCGGGCGACAGCGCAAAAATTTGGGGGTGTACTATTCCTTATCTTTATTTCCAATTTTTTGCTATCACATTGCATTTTAGTTTTCAAGGTTTTATCACCGCATCCTCTTTAATCACCACAATCATGTGACATAGATAAATTTAGTAAGTTACCGCATTTTATTTCTTTGCCAAGTATGATTTCAATGATGAAAAATATGCTTCCATGTCTTTCGTATACATCAGAGTCAACTTAATCTTAAGATAGTTACGTCATGAAATATTTCTAGAAGTTAGGGGTTTGCTAGCTTTCTTTCAAACTTTCTTTACAACACATTCTATGACCATCGCATGACTTATTTTAATTTCTTTTGGCAATGAGGACATTGCCATATTCTAACTTTGGGGGTGAGGTATTTATTTTCGATCTTGCTATACAAAAAAAATGATGAAAAATATAAATATTTGAGAATAACAACTCCACTGTCAACACAAGGGGAAACCCATGTTGATAAGAGTTAAGTTGTGAAAGGCACTTACCCGTAGTTGGATGTTCGTATGACACACATGGGGGCAAGTGTTGATCGTTTTACATATGATAGCATTGAGATGTATGATTGATGATGTTCTATGCTTGAAATGATGCGATACTACTGCTAGATATGCGTTAATTATGGATGTTCACGTAGTATGCCATGCATTTTCACAAGGTTCCTTACGATGGAACCAAGTGTAATTCCACCGCAGGTTTCTCGGAGTGATCCAAGGTCGAACACGGGGACTGATTTAGGTTATTGTGGTATGTTCATGATATTGCGACCAGGTTTTCAATCTTTAAAAGTTTGGTTTGTACAGGTATATAAATTGCAATAAAGTAGAGTAAAGCAGTAAAGGTGCGATAATAAAATAAAAATACAATAAACCTAAGCTAGATGATACAAGATACAAGCTTCATGTTACAAGATGTTGGGGTCAAGTTGGTTGTGAAAGTTATGCAAAGAAGGTGGAATGTAGCAGCAAGTCTTATGAACATAATAGAAAGACAAAGACAAAGAATATAACAACGCAAGTTCTCAATTGCGTTGAAGCTACAAATGTTGTTCCGCTCTTCTCTTGGCGTATACCTTTCAGTGATCGGCCACGCTCCCACATGTCTGTGGTGAAACGGAGACTAACGTAATGAACACAAGGTTGCTTCCATGTCTGGAAGTACTGCTCGCTTTAGTTAACGCATTCTTCTGACCTTTTCTCGATAGGTCGAAATGGCATCTTCATTTCTGCTCTCATAGGTGAAGATGTCGTCTAGCATGCCTTAGCTAAACGCATTTTATATCTTTAACACAGAATAAGTACTTGGTTAATTCATATTGCTTATCAGGGAATTAAGAAGACATCATGAAGAAAGTGATTGATAGGTGAACGGAAATAGACAGAAAATGGTAAATGAAAGCATTTAATATCTCTATTAAGCATTTGGTACATGGTGTGAATACAAAGGTAAAGAAATAGTGAAATACAGAGATGAAAGAGATAGAACAGATACAAACAAGTGCCAATGTCTTGGCACTGATTCGATGGAGATCTGCTTGCCGGATAGGATGGATTTGATGGTAGGAAGAGCTTCCCTCTCAGGCTTGCTCCACTGGTAGCAAGGATCTTTGCACAGAGCTTTTAATCGAGTGTTTGGCAGATTAGATCTGAGATTCACCTCTCTGTCTTGTCTTCTTCCCGAATTTCTTCACTTAAGCACTCAGCTCAGCCTTTTCTCTCAACAGTTTTGCAACACTTACCTCGTATCAAGTAGCATATTCTTTCTCGGAAAACTATGGGGTATTTATAGGTGCAGATCTTTGACTCCGCCTTGTGGTCTCCATTGATTGTTATGGCAATTTTGAAGATGGAGAGATATTATTCCTTCTGTTATGCAATCAGACCTTCAATTATGCGCAACCATTAGTTGTACACGTGTCTCAATCCTCCGCTTTTGCACTGCTCAACTGCATCTTTCGATCATGGATTCGCATGCAGTGTTGTTTTTATTACCGCATGCGGTTGCCACATAGCTCTGGATCGACTGTCGCATTGTGCCTCGTTTCGGTAATCGTCTCTTCATTGTTGATTGACGGGCACAATGTGACAGAGATGCATTAATCAGTTTCTCGTGAGCCTTGAACGCAAACAGTGACTTGGTCTCCTACAAAACAAAGTAAAATTCGGCTTGTCTTCCATCTTTATGGTGTTAGTGGGTGTAATTGCAAACATTTATAATTATTGTAATACTAGGCTAATTTTCATACAATAGGTGCATATTTACTAACTTTTGGCCGCAATATCTAGATAAGGTGGCATAAATAACTTGTATTTCTACAAGTTATCACACCCCCAAATTTAGATATATGCTTGTCCTCAAGCATATCTTCTACTAAGGCAATCATGCTCAATTCCTATCCTCTATTTTTGCGATGATTGGTTGCTCTGAATGTTACACTTAGGCACATTACTTGACATCGCAATTTCCTTCTATCCTTGCTAATTCTTAGCAAGCCCTACTTTATTCTTCTATATGACAAAATTATGCTCAAAGATGATTTTTTAGTTTTCAAAATAGAATGTTTATCTCTTCTTTGTCAAAACAACTCGATGTATCTACATGCAGTGAGCAAAAATTTGCGTCATTTCTTTATGTAGAGACTGTTGGTCATGGTTACACTCTTCGTTTTGGCTTATCCCCACGGGCGTCATGCGGACATCCAACTACGGTTGTGTGCCAATTTCAACTTCAACTCATGAGGATCAGAGGAGTTGTCTCTTGCATTCTTTTATTTTTGTTTTTGTTTCTTTCATTCTTTTTTTTTTTCATACTGTGTTGTTCTTGGAAACCCACCTTCGTTTTGACTTGCTCCTATGGGTGTCATACGAACATCTAACTACAAGCAGGCTCTTTTCACAACTAAACTTTTATCAGGTTGGGACAGTTTTGAGGTTTTCCCTTGCGCTGACATTGGAGTTTCGTAATTTTTTTTTTTTTAAAATGAAAGTGGACACATTTTCTTAAATATAGCATAATCTTGATCTCATCTGCGATGATTGGTTGCTCCGAATGTTACACTTAGGCACATTACCTGACATCGCACTTTTCCTTCTATCCTTGTTAATTCTTAGCAAGTGCTACTTTATTCTTCTATATGACAAAATTCTGCTCAAAGATGCTTTTCTAGTTTTCAAAATAGAATGTTTATCTCTTCTTTGTCAAAACAACTTGATGTGTCTATATGCGGTGAGCAAAACTTTGCATCATTTATTCACTTAGAGACTGTTGATCATGGTTACACTCTTCGTTTTGGCTTGTCTCCATTGGTGTCATGCGGGCATCCAACTACAGTTGTGTGCCAATTTCATTTTTAACTCATGATAATCAGAGGAGTTGTCTCTTGCATTCTTTTATTTTTGTTTTTGTTTGTTTCTTTTTTTTTTTTTTTTTTTCATATTGCATTGTTCTTGGAAACCCACCTTCATTTTGGCTTGCTCCTACGAGTGTCATACGAATATCCAACTACGAGCAGGCTCCTTTCACAACTAAACTCTTATCAGGTTGGGACAGTTTTGAGGTTTTCCCTTGCGCTGACATTGGAGTTTTGCATAAACATATTTTTTTTTCATTTTAATTGAAAATGGACACATTTTCTTAGATACAGCATAATTTTGATCTCATCTGCTCAGACCTTCCCCACCCTGTCTCTTATACACATCTAGATGTGTATAAGAGACAGTATATATATATTTCATCTTAATTGAAAATGGACACATTTTCTTAACTACAGTATAATCTTGATCTCATCAGCTTAGACCTTCCCCATCCTCAAATTTAAAGATGAGCAAGGTCCTCATTGCGTTGTTTAGAGAAACTAGGCAAACATTTAGAAGAAAATTTCAAAAAGAATGTTTGAGTAGAACTTTGAAAGATAAAAGTTAAAGTACTGCTAACTAAGAATTAACTAAGTGTAGTTAGAATTTACTAAGTATGTGAAATGTTTCTAAGTATAAACATATAACACATCTTAGCAACGCAATGAAGATCGTAAAAATAAGAGATTTAGAACATCACAAAAATTAGCAAAGGAAGATAAAGAAAGAGGCACAGGAAAAAAGTGGAGTGAATATATACTCTGATTGTATTGACTATTAACAAAGTATACAAATAAATTACAAATGAACGCATTACAAAAATTTTCTATTGCCTGTACAAGAGTCAAAGAATTTGATTACTTTACAAATAATAAATGAATTGAAAACAAATAAAGAATGGCCGCATAAAAAAAATATTCATATTGGAAGAGGGTGTAAACATTAAGGTTGAAGAGCAGGGGGATCCGGCAGGGGATGTTGAGGCGGTGCAACAGGAGCATCATCAAATAGTAAGTGTTGCCTTAGATGCGGAGGCACCATTGGACCATGCAGATAGGCAGTAAGAAAGTTGAAATACTCCTAATTGCACTCCGCTATTTGTCTCTACTGCAAGAAGATCCTATGCATATTGTGCTGCATATTAATGAGTGCTTCCCTTGAAGTCACAGCACTGCGTTGAATCTCATCAATGCACTCCATTACTACCTAAAATCGTTGATTGAAGAAGTGATGTTGTTGAGAGATAAACTCTTATTGTTGAGAGAAGAGGGTTCTCATTTCAGATAACTCAGCAGCCATAGAGGTGGAGCACTGTTTTGGGGTTGGGTAGATATGCCTTCACCCAAATCGTATGGGTCATCAACTTGCGGCGGTGGGATGGTGGGTTGTGGTGATGAAGTTGTTGGTGAAGGTGGGGTTGCTGGGTAAATAACAGAAGAGTTAGGGACAAGAAGAAGGTTTGTAAAATGCTCGTGTAAGGGGGAAGAGGGTTGCGCTGGCAAGCTCGGAGGGCTTGGAGGCTGGATGACTAAGGGAAGAGGGTCCATAGGTTCAGGATTTTGCGTTGGTGATTTTTGGACTTTCTCTTTTCCCTCATCCTCTCTTCGTCTTCTTTTTGGTCTAGGTTCTAGCGACGCATTCAAATCGAACGCATGCCTCTTTGCTGGCAGCTCGGGGTAGTGTGGAGAATCTTTGAGGAGCATCCTCAAGATTTTTATGTTGATGAGGCCGTGGACTTCTGGCATGGGCTCCTCATCAACGCCTACACCCATAGATAGGCATAAACTTGAAACGATCCACGGGACAAAGTACTGCCCTCGAACATGCC
Organism: Benincasa hispida; assembly: GCF_009727055.1. Lineage (NCBI taxonomy): Eukaryota > Viridiplantae > Streptophyta > Magnoliopsida > Cucurbitales > Cucurbitaceae > Benincasa > Benincasa hispida. Next base: position 5,045,667 of record NC_052358.1, read on the forward strand.
CCACTAATGCTCTGATCTGCCTCACGATCAACTGCCCTACGTCGATAGGAATGTCGCGGACTATGCAGTACGCGGCCATGACCCGATCCCTTGATACAGTTCTGTCGTGTGTTATTGGGATCAGCTGCTTCTTAACCAAGTAAACCCAGAGCCTTCCCTCCGATAGCAAGGACTTGGACTCTAAGGTACGGATGCCTTTGGGCGAGATAGACCACTTTGTACCCAGTTGTGTTAGTATCCTCAACGCATCTTTCATCTGCTCTTCTGTGGGATCATCAATCATCTTGTTCCCTGACGCATCATGGTTGTCCTTCATCTGATAAATTTCGTTGATGTCCCTTGCGTTGAAGGATACTGTATCTTCCTTAAAGGTCACCACATCCCTATCTCCATGTAGCCACTCATGGTAAAAGCTTTGCACTACCCGAGGCACTATTATGGATGGGCACTGGCAGAATGTGTCCCACCCATGTTCCACAATTACACTCGTGATGAGGTCAGGTAGTGGATTCAGCGCAGGAAAGAAGCCCATCTTGATCAACATATCATCGTTTTCTTTCTTCTTTGATGATCGCTTCTTGGTTGCCACGGGTTCGTTGGTTTCTGCTATAGCCTTGCCTTTTGCCAACGCAAGGCAGGCTGCTTGTCGTTCTTTCTTTTCCCGCTCCTTGTGCTGTTCTTCTTTCTCACGTTCAGCGAGTTCTGTGCCCTTTCTCTTATATAAGCGCCGTTTGTTGGCTTCGCACTTCCTTCTCTTCTCCTCCAACAGTAATCTGTCTTCTTCTTCCATCTTCCTCCTCTCTTATTCTTTTTCTTCTCTTTCTTTTCTCGCAAACTCCTCTTTGAATTGCTCAGAGGCCAGCAATAAGCGTTGTTCCTCTTCGCGCTTCCAGATCCCTTCAAGTCGGGCAAGCTCATTGTTACTTCGCATCTCCTCAAACTCCAATCTTCTTCTTTTGTTCCCCTCTGCAATGATGAGTTTGCCCATCTCCATCTTTTCTTTCTTCTCCTCTTCTTCTTTTCTTTTTCTCTCTTCCTCTTCCAATGCCAAAATTAACCTTTGAGGGTCAATGTTGGACCCTTGCGGTGCATTCTCCTTGCGACTCCGCATTAGGGGGGTTCCCTCTGCTTATTCTCCTTCATCCGTCGCGACCAATTGCATTACTTCAGGTTGCACCGGTTCCATCAACTGCGTCGTTTCCCCCCTATCCTCCCTTACAGAGGTTGATTCTCCATCCTTCTTAGAGCTCACAAGCCTTTGCCTTGCTTCTTCTTCTTTTCTCAAACGCCTCTTCTCACGTCAGCGCAATCTTCTCTCCTCTTTCTCTTTCTTCTTCCTCTCCTTCTTGGCCTCTTCATCTTCATCATCATTTTTTTGCTGTTTGTTCTTTCTTGCCTTACGATGATGTGAAAACTCCGCCTCTCCAGCCTTCTTTCCCTTCTACTTCTTCTTATCTTCCTTCTCAACCTCTTCTGGTTGCGCATCCCCTGCAACCTCCTCCATTGCAATGTCAGGGGTCACTAATACAGCCTCCGCTTCCCTGGCCTCCTTGACTACGATCTCTTCTTCTTCTCTTTCCTTGATTGCAATTTTCTCGTCTTCTCTTCTTGGAGGCTCTTCATAATCTTCTGCGATGACAGGTGCCTTCTGAGTCTCTGGGACTAGGACATCATTTTTCTTTTCTTCTTCTTCAACCACCACATCTTCCACCACCACTACTCCATCTTTCACTGCTTCACCAACCACTACCACCGCCTCGTCCTCCATAGGCAGTGGTTGGTTTACAACCCCTGCCTCGGGCAATCCACCTCCTTGCTCCAAGGCACTTAGGATGTTTCCAAACACCTCTGTATCATCGCATCTCTTCCTTTCGCTTTTAGTGGAGACGTCAGGTGTTGGCGTAGGCATGCTTTTGGTGCTTCCTCCTTTCTTGAACACAGGAGGCCTAACGGTAAAGGGATTTCTCTGGGATCTTTCGACGAGTCTGAGGATGGTGTGGGCTTGGGCGGCAAGCCTGCGACTGGCAGCCAG
>NC_052358.1:5051553-5107168 GCF_009727055.1 Benincasa hispida
ATCCATATTCTGCGAGATGCGGTCGAGGATGACTTTGGCCTTCGTGTATTTCTTATCCATAAAACCTCCTGCCGTGGAGGCATCAACAACAGCTTGCATTGCTCTGTTCAGGCCATTGTAGAATGTTTCCATCAAGACGCAATCGAGAATCCCGATATGCGGGCAGTTTTTCACCAGTCTTCTGAATCGCACCCAGGCAGTGCTCAGGGTCTCATTCTCCTTCTGTTCAAATTTCAACACATCCTTTCGTCGCCTTGCATTGACGGCAGGTGGGAAGAACTTCTTCATGAACCAGTCCACCAATTGCTCCCATAAAGTGATCTAATTTGGCTCTAGTGAGTAAGCCCACCTCTTAGCCTCGTCCCTCAAGATGTAAAGGAACAAATACAATCTTATATTTTCTGGGGTCACGCCAAGTAAGGAAAAATTGCCGCACATCTTGACAAAGCTGGTCAGATCGACATGTGGGTCTTCACCTTGCAGACCCCCGAACTGCCCGGCATTTTGAATCATCTGCAACATGATCGGCTTAAACTCAAAACGCGCGTTCTCCTCCACAATCGACCTCGAGATTCCAGGCAAAAAATCATACAAATTGGGTGCTGCATAATTACGCATCGGGATGTTGCGACCAGTCGCCAAGAAGACAGGATCCTGAGCCAGTCAAATAGCCCCTTTGTTCACAGCCAGTACAGCATTATCGTTATTGTCCGCCATGCTGGCTACCTTCTTTCACCTAATTCGGTTCTGACGTACCCTTGCGCGAAAAGTTTGCTCGATCTCAGGGTCAACTATGAATTCCGGTTCAGCACCAGGACTCATAAATCGTCAGGCTGCTCTCCACGTTGAACAACCAGTACAATGAGATCTGTCCTGCAAAATACCAAAAACACACTCAAACAATAAACCATTAACCAATTCCCCGACAACGGCGCCATAAACTTGTTGATCGTTTTACATACGCTAACACTGAGATGTATGATTGATGATGTTCTATGCTTGAAACGATGCGATACTACCACTAGATATGCGTTAATTATGGATGTTCACGTAGTATGCCATGCGTTGTCACAAGTTTCCTTATGATGGAACCAAGTGTAATTTCACCGCAAGTTTCTCAGTGTGATCCGAGGTCGAACACGGAGACTGGTTTAGGTTATTGTGGTATGTTCATGATATATGCGACCAGGTTTTCAATCTTTAAAAGTTTGGTTTGTACAGGTATATAAATTGCAATAAAGTAGAGTAAAGCAGTAAAGGTGCGATAATAAAATAAAAATACAATAAACCTAAGCTAGATGATACAAGATATAGGCTTCATGTTACAAGATGTTGGGGTCAAGCTGGTTGTGAAAGTTATGCAAAGAATGTGGAATGCGGCAGCAAGTCTTATGAACTTAATAGAAAGACAAAGACAAAGAATATAACAACGCAAGTTCTCAATTGCGTTGAAGCTACAAATGTTGTTCCACTCTTCTCTTGGCATATACCTTTCAGTGATCGGCCGCGCTCCCACATGTCTGTGGTGAAACAAAGACTAACGTAATGAACACAAGGTTGCTTCCATGTCTAGAAGTACTACTCGCTTTAGTTAACGCACTCTCCTGACCTTCTCTCGATAGTCGGAATGGCATCTTCACTTCTGGTCTCACAGAGTGAAGATGTCGTCTAGCATGCCTTAGCTAAACGCATTTTATATCTTTACACATATAAGTACTTGGTTATTTCATATTTCTTATCAGGGAATTAAGAAGACATCATGAAGAAAGTGATTGACGGGTGAACGAAAATACGACAAAAAATGGTAAATGAAGCATTGAAACATTTAATATCTCTATTAAGCATTTGGTAACATGGTGTGAATGCAGAGGGAAAGAAACAATGAAATAAAACATGAAAGAATTAGGACAGATACAAACAAGTGCCAATGTCTTTGGCACTGATTCGATGGAGGATCTGCTTGTCGGATAGGATAGATTTGATGGTAGGAAGAGCTTACTCTTCAGGCTTGCTCCACCAGTTAGCAGGGATTTTTGCACAGAGCTTTCAATCGGGTGTTGGCAGATTATTATCTGAGATCACCCTCGGCCTTATCTCATCTTCTTCCCAGATTTCTCCACTTAAGCACTCAGCTCAGCCTTTTCTCTCAATAGTCTTGCAGCACTTACCCCATATCAAGTAGCATATTCTTTCTCTGGGGTATTTATTGGTGCAAGTCTTTGACTCCGTCCTTGTGGTCCCCACTAATTGTTATGGAAATTTCGAAGATAGAGGGATATTATTCCTTCTGTTATGTAATCAGACCGTTAATTCTTCACAACCGTCAGAACCAAGGTGGGCCAAGTAACCATTAGAATGGCAATTTAGGGAATCGAGGAAACCCTCCACCTTTTCACCACAATCAGAATCAGGGTCAATAGAGACAATCGCACAATCAACAACCCTTATCTTCCAACACCTCTAGCAACTCATTGGAGGCCTTGCTCAAGCAATACATGGATAAAAATGATGCGATGATGAAGGCGCAGGCGTCTTCAATAAGAAATTTGGAGATTCAAGTGGGGCAGCTGGCATCCGAACTTCGAAATAGAGCACCTGGAATGTTGCCTAGCAATTCTAAAGCCCCTGGATCTCATGGAAAGGAGCAATGTCCCTGAAGACATTGGGCAGGCAAGCTGGACTGCCTGCAGAGGTAGTGTTGCACTGGTAGATATACCGTGCACCCGTCCTCCAAAAATGCATTTAGTGAAGGGGTGTGTTGCGGGGGTGATAACTTGTAGAAATACAAGTTATTGATGCCACCTTATCTAGATATTGCGGCCAAAAGTTAGTAATTATGTGCCAATTGTACGAAGATTAGCCTAGTATGACAATAATTATAAATGTTTGCGCTTATACCCACTAACGCCAAAAAGATGGAAGATAAGCCAAACTTTACACTGTTTTGCAGGAGACCAAGTCAACACTTGCGCTCAAGGCTCATGAGAAACTAATTAACGCATCTCTGCCACATTGCGCCCATCGATCAACCATGAAGAGATGATTACCGAAGTAACAGCGCAATGCGACAGTCGGTCCAGTGCTATGCTTCAACCGCATGCGGTAATAAAAACAAAACCGCATGCGAACCTATGATTGAAAGATGCAACTGAGAAATGCGAGAGTGGGGGATTGAAACACGTGTACAACTAACGTTTGTGCAGAATTGATGGTCTGATTGCATAACAGAAGGAATAATATCCCTCCATCTACGGAATTACCACCAAGTGGGGACCACAAGGCTAGAATCAAAGATCTTCTCCCCATTGATTTTAGAGAAAAGTATGCTATTTGATACGGGGCTAAGTGTTGCAAGATTTTAGAGAGAAAAGGCTGAGTTGAGTGCTGAAGAGAAGAAATCCGGGAAGAGAACGAGATAAGGCCGAGGGTGAATCTTAGATCCAACCTGCCATATACCCGATCGAAACTCTGTGCAGAGACCCCTGCTATCGGTGGAGCAAGCCCAAGAGGGAAGCTCTTCCTGCCATTGAAACCATCCTATCTGGCAACCAGATCTCCATCGAATCTGTGGCAAGACATTGGCACTTGTTTGTATCTGTTCTATCTCTCTTTCATTGTCTTCCATAATTTCTTTATCTCTTCATTCACACATCATGTATCAAACGCTTAGTAGAAATATTAAATGTTTCGATAGATTCCATTTACCATTTCCTGTCTGTTTCCATTCACCCGTTAGTCACTTTCTTCATGATGTTTTCTTAATCCTTGATGAACAATATGAATCACGAAGAACTTAATCTATACTAAAGTTATAAAATACACTTAGTTAAAGCATGCAAGACAGCATCCTCACCTATGAGAGTAGAAGTGAAGATGTCATTCTGATCTATCGAGAGAAGGTCAGAAGAGTGCGTTAACTAAAGCGAGTAGTACTTCTAAACATGGAAGCAACCTTACGTTCATTACTTTAGACTCTGTTTCACCACAGACATGTGGGGAACACGGCCGATCACTGAGAGGTGTACGCCAAGAGAAGAGCGGAATAGTCAATTATAATCCTTCAAATCCAATTAAGGTCTTGCGTTGTTTGTAATACTTATATTTCTCTTTCTATTCTGTTCATAAGACTTGTTGCCACATCCCACATCTTTGCACAACCTTCATAGCCAGCCTTAATCCTAGCATTTAACATGAAGTCTATATCTTATAACAATCTAGCTTAGGTTTACTGTATTTTTTGTTTTATTGCATCTTTACTACTTTCTTAAATTTACATACCTGTACAAACTCCTTTATAAGAATTAAACCTGGTCGCATATACCATGAATATACCGCAATAACCGACACCATTTCCCTATGTTCGAACCCCTCTGGAATAAGAGAAGGAGAGACTTGTGGTGGAATTACACTTGATTCCATCGTAAGGAAACTTGTGACAATGCAGAGCATACTACATGAACATTCCAAATTAACGCATAAATAAAAGTAGTATCGCATCATCATGAGCACTCAATATCATACATCCCAAAATATGTTTACAAGTTTATGGTGCCGTTTCCGGGGATCATAAACTTGCGTTATAATCATCCATGCGTTGTGTGACATAAGATACATTTTATATTTACAAGTTTATGGCGCCGTTGCCGGGGACTTGGTTAACGGTTTATTGTTTGAGTGTGTTTTTTGGTATTTTGCAGGACAAATCTCTTTGTATTGACTGTTCAATGCGAAGAGCAGTCTGACGGCTTATGAGTACTGGAGTGATCCAGAAATTCTAAACGGACCCAGAGATCAGGTGTATTTTTTGCACAGGAGCACATCAGAACTAGAATAAGCGCTGGACTTTCAAAACCTACGGTTGCGGAGAATACAAGGTTTGAGAGGTGCACGCATTCCTCATACCTAGTGTGACTTCCAAAGGACTTATATTGCATCTCCTCCCATACATATTGGGGGATGAGGTAAGGAGGAGAACAATGTCCCTGAAGACATTGCGCAAGCAAGCAGGATTGACCGCTTGCGGGGATGCTATTGTGGTAACTCTGAAAAACTCTTTCAATTAACATCCCTATATCTATGTTTAATCGCTTTCTTTACAGCTTTCTTTTACCGCTTTCTAGATTCCGTATTTGCTACCTATTAGGATTAGCTTTTAATGCTTTTTGTATTTCTTTCTAATTTAATTTCGTATGTACTTCCATTCCTTTAAAGTAGCGCCATTCGTAAATTCTTGTGAATGAGTGGATGAACCATTAAACACCGCAAAGTCCTTTTCGACTTGTGTTTTAGATGAATTAAAAAAAACAGAGAAATAAATACTGGTATGAAACGCGATGATAGGTGCATTGTGTGTTAACAAGAGACACCTTGCATCCATTACACCCAAATGCATTGTGTTGAGGGGTGTGTTGCGCNTGTGTTAACAAGAGACACCTTGCATCCATTACACCCAAATGCATTGTGTTGAGGGGTGTGTTGCGCGCTTGTGTGCTCTTTGCCCATCCTTCGCTAAATGCACTATGTTGAGGTATCCTCCAGAAATATGTCTAGTTAAGGGGCGTGTTGTGGGAGTACATGTGTGTTGCCCGTCCTCAGCAAATATGTGTTTGCGTTGAATGGAAACATGATGTGAATTTTTAAATCGTGCACCCCTCTGAATCAAATTTGAAAGAAATTTTCAATTCATTTATTCTTTTATCAGTTAATCAAATTCTTTGACTCTTGTACAGGCAATACAAAATTTTGTAATGCGTTCATTTGTAATTTATTTGTATACTTTGTTAATAGTCAATACAATCAGAGTATATATTCACTCCACTTTTTGCCTGTGCCTTTTTCTTTATCTTCCTTTGTCAATTTTTGTAATGTTCTAAATCTCTCATTTTTACGATCTTCATTATGTTGCTATGATGTATTACATGTTTATACTTAGAAACATTTCCCATACTTAGTAAATTCGACTAACACTTAGTTAATTCTTAGTTTAGCAGTACTTTACCTTTTTTCTTTCAAAGTTCTGCTCAAACCTTCTTTTTGAAATGTTCTTCTAAGTGTTTGTGTAGTCTCTCCAAACAACGCAATGAGGACCTTGCTCATCTTTAAATTTGGGGGTGGAGAAGGTCTGAGCTGATGAGATCAAGATTACTTTAATTTTCTGACAACATATCTTCATGGACCCATGGTTCCTCCGCATCTTAGGTAGCATCTGATCTTTGAAGAAACTCCTCAAGTACCACATCCAAACCCTCCTCTAGAACCAAAGACAGATAGCGGAGCGAAGCCATGAGTACTTTAATTTTCTGACAGCATATCTTCATGGACCCATGGTTCCTCTGCATCTCAGACAACATCTGATCTTTGAAGAAACTCCTCAAGTACCACATCTGAACCCTCCTCCAAAACCTCCTGCTCCTCAATAATTTTTACAATCTAATTTTTTTTATTGAGGCCATTCTTTTATTATTATTTCATTCATTGTTTAATTAAATTCTTTGATTCTTTGTATAGGCAAAATTTTTGTATTGTGTTAATTTTAATTACTTGTATACTTAGTTAATTTTCAGTACAACCAAGTAGCAATTCTCTCTATATGCCTATGCCTCTTCTTTATCATCCTTTGTCAAACTATGCGATATTCTTAATCTTTCTTTTTGCGTTATTCATTGCACTGCCATGATGAATATGCATTCACTTAGGAACATTTATCACACTTTGTAATTTCTAACTAACACTTAGTTAATTCGTAGCTTAGCAATGCTTTACCATTTACCCTTCAAAATTCTGCTCAAACCTTCTTTTTGAAATTTTGTCTAAGTGTTTGTCTATTCTGTCCAAACAACGCAATGAGGACCTTGCGCATCTCTAAATTTGGGGGTGGGGAAGGTCTGAGTAGATGAGATCAAGAGTATGTGGTCATTAAGAAAAATGCGTTCATTTTTCATCTAAAAAAAATTATTCATATAAACTCCAATGTCAGCGCAAGGGAAACCTCAAAAACAATCCCAACCTAATAAGAGTTAAGTTGTGAAAGAAGCCTGCTCGTAGTTGGATGTTCGCATGTCACCCATGGGAGCAAGCCAAAACGAAGGTGGGTTTCCAAGAATTACACAATATGAAAAGAGAAAAATGCATAAGAAAAAAAATAAAAGAATACAAGAGACAACTTCTCTAAAAATCATGAGTTAAAGTTGAGATTGGCACACAACCGTAGTTGGATGTTCGCATGACACCCGTGGGAACAGGCCAAAATGAAGGGTGTAACCATGATCAATAGTCTTTAATAAATGACGCAAGGTTTGACCACTGCATCCGGACGCATCAAGTTGTTTTGGCAAAGAAGAGGTAAACATTCTTTTCAAAACTAGAAAAGCATTTTTGAGAAAAAAAAAATTGTAGAGGTAAACATCCTCATGTCAATTTGAACATTTCCAATTAACCTAAATACTGGTTCTCGACTTTATCCAAGCTACCCAGGGGACCTAATGGACCTGTGGCTCGAAGCTCCAACGGTACGTGAATAGCTGACTAGACTCTTTAGCCACGAGATTTACCATCCGTTAACTATCAAGCATTCCACTAAAGACCAATAGCTGAATTCTTCTTACCACAGATATATTTCTGTGTCCGTCGGATATAACCAATCACGAGTACGATGAGCTTTCATAGATGCTCGTAAGTATAGTTGAGCAAATTATCGTTATGCACCTGTAGTTACATCTTATTACTTAAGTACCACTGATTTCTCTAATGAACAATATAACATAGACCAACTATGTGTGAACACCTCTCGGGCCAAGAAAGGGTGTATGGCTCCACATCGTTCAAGCCCCGGAATCAACCCTTAAGGGAGCCATCTATTTACTTACCCCTTCCTCGGGGAAGGAGTGAATTCCATCTTGTGTAGCTGAGTTCATAGCTCCTAAATCAAACGAATCCCCAAAATGGTAGGTTTGAATCAGCAAACTGGCCACTCGCACCCATACAAATCAAAGGACCGCCCTCAATGGTAGGAGTTCCCAACTCATTCAGGATTGAGGTCATGTTATCTATGGTCATCCTAGTGAAGTGAAGTCTCTATCATGAATGGTGTTATATAACAAGATGTTAACACTTTGTTGTCAGGTCTTATACAAACTTTTTGTATAAGACTCCTCCGATCGCATGTCCCCAACACGAATGATTAGGATAACACCATTTGTGACAAGTCACAATACTTGTGACCATTCCACAAAGCAGGCCGCGTACGTAGTGTTATCAAGATAAGGTTTCCCTCCTATATCCATATACTACAAACCATTTTGGTTATCACTCAAGACATGATCTACTTGTATGTCACCACATACATGTTTGAGTCACATACAGATAACCAGGGATTTTATGTTTATTGGTTTGTGGTAAAGCAAATAAAACAAGTAACTGAGCAAAAATACACGATGTGAAGTAAATATCATATATTAACAACAAAAACGTTCGTACATACTGTTTACAAACTACAGAACACGAGACTTTAGGGCATCAACCCCAACATCAACAGCCTTCATTCCCTATTTGTCTCATTGATCCATTTGTAACATTTATTGATTTTTATCGTTTTACATTTATTTTATTTATTTATTATTGCAACCCTATCACTGAAGCTGAAACACCAAGCACTGGACTCAACCCTATCATTGCCTTCGATGTTCACCGTATCCGCTGCACCAAGCACTGAAGTTTAAGCAATGAACTCAAACACTTCAGAAGGAGAGTCAAGCTTGATTGGAGAAAGGATCTTGAATCCACTGTATGAAGTATGGATCACTGCCGATCAACTTCTTTTGAGTTGGCTGTAAAACTCCATGATACCAGAAGTAGCTATGCAACTGATGGGACACGAAAGTGCCAAGAATCTATGGGAAACGATTCACTACTTATTTGGAGTTCAATCAAGAGTAGAAGAAGATTACTTGCGCTAGGTGTTCCAATAGACTCGAAAAGGTAACACCTCAATGTCTGAATACCTAAAACTAATGAAACTTCACTCTAATAACCTAACTCAAGCGGGCAGTCCTATGCATAATCTCGTATCTCAAGTTCTCCTGGGATTGGATGAAGAGTACAACCCAGTGGTTGTAGTTATCCAGAGCAAGCCAGAAATCTCGTGGCTTGATATGCAGTCTGAACTGCTTTCCTTTGAAAAACGACTTGAGCATCAAAATAGCTCAAAAACCACAACAACATTTAGGCACAATGCTTCAGCAAATGTAGCTTTCATCCGCAACCCACCTACGTCAAAATTGACTAGTCAAGGCAACAGTCAAGGGGGAAACCGTCAACAACAATTCAATGGATTTAGAGGCAACAATAGCTTTAATGGAAGTGGCAACAGAGGAAGAGGAAGAGGAAGAGGTAGGGGTAACAAACGTACTTGCCAAGTCTACATAAAATATGGGCATGTTGCAGACATTTGTTATCAGAGGTATAACAGAGAATTTGTACCCAACCAAAATAACGGTAAGGGGAGTAATCACAACAAGGAAACTCATGAATGCATCCACCTAATCCTTCAGTGTTTGTCACATGATAGAACTCAAATCCGTTCCTACAAAGTGAGCCTATAGGAGACTTTAGTCGGTATTCAGACTGTGGGGCTACTAACCACACCACTACTAACCACAACATAGCAAATCCATTTGATTATACAGGTAATGAGCTTATCATGGTAGGTAATGGAGAACAACTAAACATTTCAATTGTTGGCAATGCTTACATAGCAAATCACCACAGAGATTTGAGATCGCGGCCAATCATCAAGAGGTATACGACAAGGGAAAGCAGAACCGTAGTTAAATCTTTAACGCAATTAATGAACTTGCGATGTTTGAATTAATTAGCTATTTCTATTTCATACATAAAGACTTGCCATCGCATAACACGATCCTTTATATAATCTTCACAGTCAGTCTCAATCTTAGTATCATGTATCAGTATCCTGTATCTTGTATCATAATAGCTTAGGTTTACTTTTATCCCATTTTATTTTATTATCGCAAGTTTACTTTACCGTAATATTTTACTTTATCGCAATTTTAAATACTTGTACACACACCGTTTTTAATTGAAAACCCTCGATCGCATATATCACGAACGTAACACATTAACTACGCAATCCCTGTGTTAGACCTCGGTTCACTCTGAGAAACTTGCGGTGGAATTATACTTGGTTTCAACGTAAGGAAACTTGTGACAACACATAGCATACTACAAGCATTTCATTAATAACGCACACATCTAGAAGTAGTATCGCATATCATCGCATTACATTACACATTATGCGTGTAACAAGATGTTCCCTGTTGACGTAGATACAAAGGATGTTGTAGGTCTTTACAATCCAAGGAACAAAAATAAGGAGTCCACTGCATTTTTCTGTCAAATATTGGAGTAAATGTAGTAGATTCTAAAGGATTGTGGCATAGAAGGATGGGTCACCCATCACTTCGAATTTTGCAGTCAATTTTAGAGGCATTAATCAACCTACAAAGTTAAATGATGATACTATTTTTTATGAATCTTGTTGCCTTGGAAAAGCTCACTCACTACTCTTTTCTAACTCTACATCTCGTGCACGACATAAATTTGACTTAGTCTATTCGAATGTATGGAGACCTGCCTCTGTTAGCTCTAATAAAGGATACAAATACTGTTGGAATTGGTGTCCTAATTCTCCCGAAGTCTCGTTGTTTGTAATGATACACATTGTTTTATGATTAAGATAACTGTTATTTCATTCTGGCATTTACTCATATCTAATAAGCTCCATGGTTATTTTATGTAAACTTAAGCATGTATATGTGATATACAAGTGGATCATGACTTAAGTGATAACCTAAATAGGTCTGTAGTATTAGGATTAAAGTGGGATACCTAATCCTAGTGACACTACGGATACGACCCGCTTTGTAGAGGTTTGCAAGTGTTGTAAACTGCTACAGATGGTAGATCCTAACCATTCATGTGGAGACATGCGAGCGGGGGTATCTTATACAAAGAGTTTGTATAAGATTGAACCACGAGATTACTAGACTCTGTATATAACACCGTTGATACTAAAGACTTACATCTCACCTAAATGACCATAGGTGACACAACCTCAATACTGAGTGTTTTGGGAACTCCTGCCTTTGAGGGCAGTTCTTTGATTAATATGGGTGAGAATGGCCAGATTTCCAATTCAACTTGCCTACCTTTTTGGGGACTTGTCTGATTTAGGAGCTGGGAACTCAATACACAAGATGGAATTCATTCCTTTCTCGAAGCAGGGATAAATAGAGAGATTGCTCCCTTAAGGGTTGATTCCAAGGCTTGAACATAGTGGCCACAACTTCTCTTTAGAAGAGAGGACTCAATCATAGTAGGACTATGACTTATGTTCATTAGAGGGATCAGTGGTACTTAAGGAGTTAGATGTAACTACAAGGGCATAATGGTTATTGGCCCAGCTGTAATTATGAGCGATTTGTGAAGGATTGTAGTACTGTTGATTGGTTAAGATGGACACATAATATATCTGTGGTAAGGAGAGTTCAACTGTCGGTTATTAATGGAGTGCCTGACAGTTAACGGATGGTGGATCCCATGACTAAAGAGTTTCGTCAATTATTCACGTACCGTTGGAGCTTCGAGCTACAAGTCCATAAGGTCCCCTTAGTAGCTCAATGGATTCAATTGAGGATCAGTTCTTGTTGTTGATTTGAAATGTTCAAATTAACAAGAGGTAATTTGATTATATATGATATGATCAGTATGATGTATGGGATACATCTGGTGGAGGATTAATAGAAAAAAAAGTTATGGTTTATATGTTTCATGAGATGAAATATTAAAACTATACGTTATAAATATAGTATGGTAAGTTAGTTATCATTTACATTTATAATAATATTGATTATTGGATACTTATCTCTTTTTCTCTAATAACTAATTGAGTGGGAGGTTATCAGTAGTTTCATGGTAACCGTAAGATAAAAGGAAAAATGTTTTCCTAATTTTAGTAAGAAAATAATTTTTAATGTTGAAAATTTGTTGTTTTAAGATTGCCAATCTCGGAAAAATTCTCAAGGGAAGTTTTCAAGTAAATTGGATTTACTAAGCGACAGTTTGACAAAAGGTAAACGATCGTGGAGTGTTAGTAGGTGATAGACATTAAGCTAAACAATGAGCTAAACGATCGCATAGCTTTTGTTAGACGATCGCTTAGCTTTTCCTAAATGATTGGGCATCGACCTATACGGTAGGTTCTTCCATCTCCCACTTGCTTAATCGTTTACATGATTGTGTTTCCTTTGGTCTTCTGCCTCAAACCAAGTCAATAGAGAGCCCACCCTCTGGATTCTCACACTGAGAATACCAAGGTAGCCTTTTTGGTGGTGTCATACTCAACTCAACACTGTCGAGGTTCTGTAGAGGCCGTTCGTGTTGATCGGGGTGTTCGTGACCTTGGCGATCACTTAGTTCGAGTACATAGTGTTCGTGCAGTGTAACGTTCATGTTGGACGAACATTTGTGGTTGCTATGTTGCTAAGATCGATCATTCGTGATCAAGGAGCTTGCATATGAGTCGACAAATGTGTGTTACTCTAGTTCTCGATCATTTGTATATCATGCTATAATTTCTGAAATTAATGCATAACCATATGTTTTTGTTTGCATTTGTAATTGTAAAGCTCATATACGATTGTAATTTGGATGATCTTTCTACCGCTCATGGAAATCCTCGTGTTCGATTTCCTTTAATTAGTATTAGAGCTAGGTTGTTCTGATATTCCAATTTTCAATTCAGTTTTGAACTTCTTTTACAGTCTTGGTGGGTTTTTTTTGCATTTGTGTTTAATGGTTAAGTGCATTTGTGGATGGAGTTGATGAATGTTTTCGAGTTTAATTTCCTTTAGTTAAAGCTTTCTTCAATTACAAAGTGTTAATTTATAAAGGCCCCTGTGTTTTTGGATGCAATTAACTTGCAATCGAGTCTGTAATTCAAATAGTTTGAGTTAGTCGAGTCATTTGTGATGAAGTTTCGAAGCATAGAGATGCAGTTCTCAACGAGGAAGAAGACCAAGAGTTGGTCGTATCATGTAGTCTAAGGTAAACGATCATTAGGATTTATCTAAGTGATCGTGTAGATTTTTCTATACGATCGTGTAGTATTTACTAAACGATCGTTTAACATGCTCAACGATGGGGTAAATCATTTACTCTATTGCGTAGCATTGGTTGCCCGATCGTGTAGGCGCTAGAGGTAGACGAACGTAGTGGGAGCATGTGATGCTTATCATTTAGTAAAAGGTGCACGCTAGACGGTCGCGCAGTATACAATACTAAGGAATTTGCTAAGCGATCGTTTAGGCGATGGTGCTTTGTCGCATCATAGTCATTTAGATGATTACATAAGGTGTGCGATGTGTGGATCGCACTAGGCGATCGTGTACCTCAGGCTTCATCGCTTAGTAAAAGGTACACAATTTTTGCTAAACGATCGTTTAGCTCTAGGAGCGTTGGAAAATGATAGAGCGAAGCGTTTGTTTTTTCATGTAGACAATCGCGAGGGTTTTGGTACATGATGGTTGGAGACGCGTTGCTTCATTCGAGCAGTTCAAGACCCAGTTCGCCTGTTTGAATCGGAGACTCCTTGTTTTTGTAATAGTTAGCTTTAATTTTGTGATTTTAAGGCCATTCTACTCAGTTCATCAACATTTGTTTATTATACATATGATGTATAGTGCTTATATGGTAAAGTGTTTGACATATAGTTTAAAACCCATCTTAGGTTGTGCAATTATTCATGCATCATGTATTATAAATGTTATAATCTAGCATGAAGAAATTACTTGAAAGTATGCGCATGCTGCTGGGGTTGATGCCCTAAAGTCTCGTGTTCTGTAGTTTGTAAACAGTTTGTACGAACACTTGTGATGTATAATATATGATATTTTACTTCACTTCTTGATTTTGCTCAGTTGTTTGTTTTATTTGCTTTACCATAAACCAATATACCTATAATCCCTGTTTATATGTATGTAACTTAAGCATGTATGTGATGACATACAAGTGGATCATGTCTTAACTGATAACCAAAATGGTCTGTAGTAAATGGATATAGGAGGGAAACCTTATCCTAGTAATGTTACAGATGCGGCCCACTTTGTGGAATGGTCATAAGTATTGTGACTTTTCACAGATGGTCTGATCTTGATCATTCGTGTAGAGGACATGCGAGTAGAGGTATCCTATACAAAGAGTTTTTATAAGACCTGAGCACGAAGTGTTAACGTCTTGTTATATAACACGATTCATGACAAAGACTTCACTTCACTAGGATGACCATAGGTAACATGACCTCAATCCGGAGTGAGTTGGGAACTCCTACCATTGAGGCGATCCTTTGATTTGTATGGATGCGAGTGGCCAGGTCACGGACTCAAACCTACCATTTTGGGGATTTGTCTTATTTGAGAGCTGGGAACTCAGCTACACAAGATGGAATTCACTCCTTCCTCGAAGCAGGGGCAAGTAGATAGATAGCTCCCTTAAGGTTTGATTCCAGGGCTTGAACGATGTGGCACCAAACACATTCTCTTGGCCCAAGAGGTGTTCACACATAGTTGGACTATGTTATATTCTTCATTAGAGGAATCAGTGGTACTTAAGGAATGAGATGTAACTACAGGGGCAAAATGGTAAATTGACCCAGTTTTACTTACGAGCATCAACGAAGGGTCATCATACTCATGATTGGTTATTTCTGATGGAACACAAAAATACATATGTGGTAAGAAGAGTTCAGCTGTTGGTCTTTAGTGGAATGCCTGACAGTTAACGGATGGTGGATTTCATGGCTAAGGAGTTTAGTCAGCTATTCACATACTGTTGAAGCTTCAAGCCACAAGTCCATAAGGTCCCTAGGTAGCTTGGATAAAGTCGAGAATCAGTTTTTTAGGTCAGTTTGAAATATTCAAATTGACAAGAGGGAGTTCGATTATATATGATATAATTGAACTTGTTAATTATTTATATTAAGTAGAGAAGAAATTACTATAGTAGATATATGATATCAAACTATAGGTTAAGAATATAATATGATTATATTCATTTATTTATTTAATTAGTCGGTTATGTGATAATTGACTGAAAATTTCTCCTGAATCGTGCGATAGTTGGAAAATCAATTTCGGTTATTGTAACTAAAAAAATGAAAATTGGTTTCATTTTGCAAAGAGTGAGAAAAAATCACTCACTGTTTGGAAACTTCATGATCTCTTAGTTGAAAACCTATACAATAGCGCCTATCGCCTAAACAGTCACACACCCGCACACTAAACGATCGAATGCATTCTCTAAACGATCACTCACCTTCTCTAACCGATCTCTTAGCGCACTGAGCTTTTCTACGATCGCTTAGTAAAACCTACACGATCGTGTACCTTTCTCTTAGCAACAAGCACCCGACTATATGATAGTCACCTACTATCTCCCACTTGCTTGTCGTTCTACACGATCGTCCTTTCCTCCTCCCTCTACCAATTCTATCAAAGTCTACTCTTTAGATTCTCACTTCAAGAATACCAAGGGCTTCGAGTGGTGGTGCCGTCCCCGATCCTGCTTGTTCGTGCATTGCCATTCGTGTAGACGATCGTGGTGCTACTAGGCGACTGTTTGCTGGGCGATAAAGACCGTAGAGGGTTTGCTTCTGTTGGATTGAGTTCGAGTGAAGAAAGTCTTCAACTGGTACGTTTATTCAATCTATTGTTATTTAATTGTTAAAGCATGCCTATAATTAGTTTTAAAATGCATACCCATTTGTTAGAATGTGTATGTGGTAATTCGGTCACAATGAAATATAAAAGATCCGAACTCGTTCATGGATACTTTTGGTTAAGAGTTGCTTCAATTGGTATCAGAGCTAGGTTCTGATCTTCCAATTTCATTGATGCAATGAATTGCATATACATTTATGGTGGGTGCATATCTGCTCTCAGTTAATTATTAAATTGTTTGTGGATGTGCGGATTAATGGAGTTTTTTGGGATGTTACCTCGGTTTGATTAATTCTTTTGCATTTTCAGTTAACTGTAAAGGCCCCTACATTTTTTGGCATAATTAATCATTATCGAGTCTATAATTCAAAGGCAGTTTGAGTCTTGAGTCGTTCGTGAAGAAGTTCAGAGCAAAGGTTACTGTTCTTCGAGGAAGAAGACAATCAAGGGTTGATCGGGTTGTGTAGATGATGGGGTAAACAATCGCTAAGTATCGGATGCTCGGGTATCGTTTAACGTGCACTCACACTAGACGATCGTTTAGCTCAACAAGCTTTATCGCTTAGTAATTGACTAAACGATCACGGAGTAATGCACAGTAAATCGTTTACACGACCCGATCAACTAGATGATCGTTTAGCTCAATAATATGTCATATGGTATGCACATATAGTAAATCCCACCTTGATCAATCATCTCTTTATTGTAAATGTTATAATTTAGAGAAGCATAATTTAATTATGTAAGAGCATGCTCATGCATCATATAATATAAGAGTTATATTTATGCATACATAAAAAGCATTGACATACATCATCTTTATATTATGATTGTTATAGTATAAGGGTGTATGGAAAGCATGTTTGTTTGGTTATTACATGTATATAAAAGTTAAGTATAGTAATGATCGTACATTGCATGAAGCATGACACATAGATTTCTTTATAAGCGTTGTAAACACCTAGTTATGCTCAATGTGTTTTAGTTGTTTCTTTTTAATGGTTAAAGAGAAATTAGAACTAAAAAAAATAAGAAATACATGCATGCTAACTTAGGCTTAATTTATGGTTTTAAAATGTTTAAAACTTGGATGACATAGACCTAAGATCACGGTTCTAATTTGATTAACAACCATTAGGCTTTAATGTTTTAATCAGTTTAATAGGATTAAATTGACTAATAAAAGGTTAAATCTAGCAAATCTATCTATAAGGGACCTTTTGTTAGGCGGGTTCCATCTAGGCTGGGGTATTTAAGTTGACGGAAATGTAACACCCCTACCTGGAAACTTACCTGGAAAGGTGAATTAGATAGATTTGATGCATGCATGCAAGTTAAGGACAGTCCATTAAAGTGTTTAAATGTGACTACTTGAACTTGTTCATAATTCATAGACAAAAGTTGTTTATGAGTGGACTTAAAAGGATGACCTAGACTAAATCAGTAGCCAGATTGTCTATGTTAATGAATCCCTAAGTAGTACATTTAGTGGGAGATACTTGGGGCATATGATGCTTCACTTAAACCTTTCACGTTTCTCCTATATAGTCCACACCATGAGATCTATCCTTGGCCTCGTGGCACCCTGGGAGTGTCCCCCTAAAGGATGGTGTTTGGGTAGGTCAATATCAAGGTGGATGGAGAGAGTGTTCATAGTAAGTGGGAGGAGAAAGTTCGACAGCATATCCCTCATACTCCTTCATTAGATTGAATAAAGTTTTTGTGCTTCGCCTCGAGACACCCTGGGAGTGTCCCCCTATAGGATGGCAGTTGTGCACGTTTCTTTATTTGATCTCCTATATGAGGATAAGGTTACTTAGTCTCCTGTCCTAATCTGCTTCTTCCCTACGGTGGGCTCATTAAGGCGGAACTCTGCCACCGAAAGCGAGGGGTCACACTTACGCGAAATTGTTAAAGGTTAACAGTTCTAGACCAAATAAATGGTGATTGTTAGGTTATGCTCTAAGAGTTGGTTTTGCCTAATGGATATGAATGTCTCATCCCATCGGTGACATTTGTCCTGCCTCGTTGGGGCATCATTGCAAAATAAAAGTCTTCACTTAGGGTACTTGAAACTGTTTTGCAAAACTAATTGGTTAAAATTTGGTTTAGCAAAATCTAATAAAAGTTTTGTTCATTTTTCAACAACAATCTTTTGAAAAACGGCCACAGCCACTTTAGCTTTGCTTAGCGCCGAGAAATTAACTGGCGATAACTTTTCAATATGGAAACACATGATCACGACAATACTAACCATCGAGGATCATGTTTTCCCTTATGGAGGTCTGTCCTCCTATTCCAGCTCCCAATGCCGCTTGAAATGTTCGGGAGGCATACGACTGATGGACACAGACGAATGAGAAGGCCCGAGCCTATATCTTGGCAAGTCTTTCTGACGTCTTGGCCAAGAAGCATGAGCCCATGTTCTCAGCACGTGTGATTATGGAGTCCCTGCGGGGAATTTTTGGACAACCGTCTGAACAGCTCATGCACGAGGCTCTTAAGTATATATTTAACTCTAAAATGGAAGAAGGCACCTCTATTCGTGAACATGTGCTTAACATGATTGTCCACTTCAATGTGGCAGAGTTGAATGGGCTACCATCGATGAGGGCAGCCCGGTTAGCATAATCCTGCATTCATTTTCGGAGAGCTTCCTACACTTTGTGAGCAATGTGATTCTTAACAAAGTGAAATACAACCTTACAACTCTCCTCAATGAGTTGTAGACCTACCAATCTTTACTGAATAGTAAGAAAAAGAATAAGGCTGAGGCAAATGTTGTTTCATCTTCCAGGATGTTCCATAGAGGTTCGACCTCAAGAACGAAGTCTGGCCTTCTACTTCTAATTCTACAAAGGGGAATAAGAAGAAGGGTGGTAAGGGAAAAAGGAAAGCACCTGCTAACCCACTGCCTATCACCCAAAGAAGGCGTCCGCCGCCGGTTGAAAAGGGAAAATGTTTCCACTGCAACTAGGATGGGCACTGGAAGAGGAACTGTCCTTACTGACTAAAGGAAAAGAAGGTCGCCAAGGCTAATAAAGGTAAATATGATGTACTTGTACTTGAAACTTGTTTAGTGGAGAATGATGATTCTGCCTGGATAATTGATTCGAGCACCACTAACCACGTTTGTTCTTCTTTGTAGGGGATTATATCCTGACGACAGCTAGAGGCTGGTGAGATGACGATGTGAGTAGGCACCAGGCACATCGTCTCAGTTGTGGCAATGAGAGGGATCCAGTTATCTTTACAACATAGGTTTCTAATTTTGAATGATGTATATATTGTTTATGAACTTAAGAGGAACCTTATTTCTGTAAAGTGCTTGCTACAATGTAAATACACTATTTCATTTAACGTTTATTCATAAAGATGGTATTAATATTTGTACAGTGTATCTAGAAAGTAATTTGTATGTCCTAAGGCCGTTAGCCATTAGTTTCCTCTATAACACAGAATTGTTTAAAACTTTCACAACTCAAACTAAACGTCGATTATTTCTCCAAAAGAAAATGTCCAACTTTTGCACCTTTGATTAGGGCACATCAATCTCAATAGGATTGAGAGATTGGTGAAGAATGGGCTTCTAAGTGAGTTAGAAGAAAATTCTTTACCGGTGTGCAAATCTTACCTTGAGGTTAAGATGACTAAACGACCTTTTACTAGAAAAGGTTATCGAGCCAAAGAGCCTCTTGAGTTAGTACATTCTGATCTTTGTGGTCCTATGAATGTGTGAGCCCGAGGTGGCTATGAGTATTTTACTAGTTTTACTGATGGTTACTCTAGGTATGGGTATGTTTATCTTATGCAACGAAAGTCTGAATCCTTTGAAAAGTTCAAAGAGTTCAAGGCTGAAGTTGAAAAGGCATTGGATAGATGGATTAAAACACTTTGATCGGATCGAGGTGGAGAGTTTTTGGACTCAGCATTCTAGGACTATTTGATAGAACATGGAATTGTTTCCCAACTCTCAGCGCTGGGTACACCTCAGCAAAATAGTGTAGCAGAGAGGAGAAATAGAACCTTGTTGGACATGGTTCGTTCGATGATGAGTTACGCTTCCTTACCGGACTCGTTTTGGGGCTGCATAATGGAGACTGTGGTATACATACTCAACTGTGTTCCCTTCAAGAGTGTTGTGAAAACACCTCTGGAGTTGTGGAACGGGCTTAAAGTGTCAGTTCCTCTTACCAAGGATTCAGTTCCTCTTACCAAGGATTAGAACCTTGTTCGACATGATTCAGTCCCTTCAAGACTGCGGTATAAATCTGATTTGTTGGTCTTGGAGACGTGTTTGGTAGAGAATGATGATTCTGCCTAGATCTTTGATTTTGGGTGCTACCAATCATGTCAGTTCCTCTTACCAAGGATTCAGTTCCTGGCAAACGTTGCCACAGGGAGAGATGACCCTACGAGTCGACATTGGTGAGGTTGTTTCAGCTGTTGCTATAGGTAGGCTGAAGTTATTTGTTGACAAGAAACGTTATCTATTATGGGATAATGTTTTTGTTGTTCTTCATATTAAGAGGAACTTAATCTCGGTTTCTTGTCTCATTGAACAAGGGTATATCGTCTCCTTTTCTGAGAATAAAGTTTTTATTTTCAAGAATGGAATGGAGATTGGTTATGGTTCAATGGAAAGTAACTTATATGTATTAAGGTCGTTAGTTATACAAGCCTTGTTTAACACTGAAATGTTCAGTATGGCAACAACAGCTAAAAGACCAAAGGTTTCTCCTAAAGAAAACGCCCATGTTTGGCATCTAAGGTTAGGTCACATCAACCTCAAATAGGATTTAGAAGTTGGTGACAAGTGGATTTCTAAAAAGTTTAGAAGAAAGCTCCTTGCCGGTATGTGAATCATGCCTCGAAGGCAAAGAAGTTGGAACCGCGTTCGAATGTTTGCCTCTTTGTCGGCTACCCCAAGGAAACAAAAGGTGGATACTTCTATGATCTGAGTGAGAACAAAGTGTTTGTTTCTACAAATGATATCTTCTTGGAAGAAGATCACATGAGAGATCATAAGCCATGAAGTAAGCTCGTTTTGCGTGAGATCTCTAGTGAGAATGAAACTACTGAGGGTTCAATAAGATTTGTTGAATAGGTCGACAAATCAACAAGAGTTTTAGAGGTTGGAACATCTAGTCAACCAACTCAAGAGTTGAGACTACTTCGATGTAGTGGGAGGGTTATGAACCCACCGGATCGCTACATGGGTTTGACTGAAGCCCAAAACGTCATTTCGAATGATGGGATCGAGGATCCGTTGACTTTTAAGAAAGCAATGGAGGATGTTCACAAAGATGAATGGATTAAATCCATGAACTAGGAAATGGAGTCTATGTACTTCAATAATGTCTGGGAGCTTATTGATCCATTTGATGGGCTAAGATCTATTGGGTGTAAGTGGATCTATAAGCGAGAGAAAGGTGTAGATGGAAAGGTGTAAACCTTTAAGGCTAGATTCATGGCAAAGGGTTATACCTATGTTGAGGGAGTTGACTATGAAGAAACTTTCTCACCTGTTGTCATGCTCAAGTCTATCAGGATACTCCTATTCATAGCCACATTTTATGATTATGAAATACGGCAAGTGGACGTCAAGACTGCCTTTCTTAATGGTAATCTTGAGGAGACCATCTATATGACTCAACCAGTGGGGTTCATAGTTCTAGATCAAGAGCAAAGAGTTTGCAAGCTTAATAGGTCCATCTATGGGTCGTTTGGCTTTGATTAGAACGTTGATGTGTCTTGTGTCTACAAGAAGATCATCAACAACTCAGTAGCTTTCCTAGTACTATAGGTGGATGATATCTTACTCATTGGGAATGATGTAGGGTATCTGACTAACATTAAGAAATGGCTAGCTACTCAGTTTCAAATGAAAGATTTGGGTGAGGCACAGTATGTTCTACGGATCCAGATCATTCGGGATTGTAAGAACAAACGATTAGCTCTATCTCAGGCATTGTACATTGATCAAATTTTGATCCAGTATAGAATGCAGGATTCCAAGAGGGGTTTGTTACCCTTCATGCATGGAATCTTTTTGTCTAAGGATCAATGTCCTAAGATACCTCAAGAATTTGAGGAGATGAGACGGATTCCCTATACTTCAGCTGTAGGAAGCTTAATGTATGTAATGTTGTGTACCAGAGCCGACATTTGCTATGCAATAAGGATTGTCAGTCGATATCAGTCTAATCCAGGATTTGTCACTGGACGGTGGTCAAGACGATCCTCAAGTATCTTTAGAGAACGAGGGACTACATGCTCGTGTATGAAGATAAGGATTTGATCCTTACAGGATACACAGACTCTGACTTTCAGACTGATAGAGATTCTCGCAAATCGACATCGGGGTCAGTTTTAATTCTGAATGGAGAGGCTGTAGTCTGGCAAAGCATCAAGAAGGGATGCATTGCGGACTCCACTATGGAAGCCAAATATGTAGCCACTCTGAGGCCATTCCTTTCAGATTTGGAAGTTGTTCCAAATATAGATTTTCCTATCACACTTTATTGTGATAACAGTGGGGCTGTGGCAAACTCGAAGGAGCCTCAGAGTCATTGTCAGGGTAAGCACATAGAGCGGAAATAACACTTAATCAGGGTGATTATGCATCGTGGTGATGTGATAGTCACGAAGATCGCAACGGGGCATAACGCTGCTGATTCCTTTACAAAGGCCCTCATGGCTAAAGTTTTCAAGGGTCACCTAGAGAGTCTGGGTCTGCGGGACATGCGACATCTTGTCTAGGGCAAGTGGGAGATGATACTGGGTATGCTCTAGTTTATTGTATATTGTACATGTTTTATATTGTATTGTACATTAGTCTCCCAAGGCATTAGGACAAGTGGGAGATTGATGGGATTGGTGTCCTAATTCTCCTGGAGTCTCGTTATTTGTAATGATACACATTGTTTTATGAATATTCATTTTGACATTTACTCATATCTAATAAACAAAGCTCCATGATTATCTTATGTAAACTTAAGCGTGTAAATGTGATATAAAAGTGGATCGTGACTTAAGTGATAACCTAAATAGGTCTGTAGTATAAGGATGAAGGTGGGATACCTGATCCTGGTGACACTACGAATACGACCCGCTTTGTAGAGGTTTGTAGGTGTTGTAAACTACTACAAATGGTAGATCCTGACCATTCATGTGGAGACATGCGAGCGGGGGTGTCCTATACAAAGAGTTTGTATAAGACCGGACCACGAGATGACTAGACTCTGTATATAACACCGTTGATACTAAAGACTTACATCTCACCTAAACGACCATAGGTGTCACGACCTTAATCCTAAGTGTTTTGGAAACTCCTGCCTTTGAGGGCGATCCTTTGATTAGTATGGATGAGATTGTCTAGATTGCTAACTCAACATGCCTACATTTTTGGGGACTTGTCTGATTTGGAAGCTGGGAACTTAATACACAAGATGGAATGCACTTCTTTCCCGAAGTAGGGATAAGTAGAGAGATTGCTCCCTTAAGGGCTGATTTTGGGGCTGGAACATAGTGGCCTCAGCTTCTCTTTGGAAGAAAGGACTTAGTCATAGTAGGACTATGACTTATGTTCATTAGAGGGATCAGTGGTACTTAAGGAGTTAGATGTAACTACAGGGGCATAACGGTTATTGGCCAAGCTGTACTTACAAGCGATCTGTAAAGGGTTGTCGTACTGTTGATTGGTTAAGATCGACACATAATATATCTATAGTAAGGAGAGTTCAGCTGTCGGTCTTTAGTGGAGTGCCTGGCAGTTAACGGATGGTGGATCCCGTGACTAAAGAGTTTAGTCAGTTACTCACGTACCGTTGGAGCTTTGAGCTACAGGTCCATAAGGTTCCTTGGTAGCTCAATGAATTCAGTTGAGGATTAGTTCTTGGTGTTGATTTGAAATGTTCAAATTAACAAGAGGTAATTTGATTATATATGATATGATCGATATGATATATGAGATACATCTAGTGGCTGTCTCTTATACACATCTAGATGTGTATAAGAGACAGGTTTAATATCATTTATATTTATAATAATATTAATTATTGTATAATAATCTCTTTTCTCTAATAACCAATTGAGTGGGAGGTTATTGGTAGTTTCATGGTAACTGTGAGATAAAAGGAAAAATGTTTTCCTAATTTTAGTAAGAAAAGATTTTGTAATGTTGAAAATTTGTTGTTTTGATATTGTCAATCTCGAAAAAATTCTCACGGGAAGTTGTCAAGTAAATTGGATTTACTAAGCGACAGCTTGGAGTAAGGTAAACGATCATGGAGTGTTAGTAGGCGAGATACATTCAGCTAAGCGATGAGATAAACGATCATATAGCTTTTGCTAGACGATTGCTTAGCTTTTCCTAAACAATCGGGCATCGACCTATACGATAGGTTCTTCTATCTCCCACTTGCTCAATCGTTTACATGATTGTGTTTCCTTCGGTCTTCTGCCTCAAACCAAGTCCATACAGAGCCCACCCTCTGGATTCTCACACCGAGAATACCAAGATAGCCTTCTTGGTGTGTCATACTCAACTCGACACTGTCGAGGTTCTGTGGAGGTCGTTCATGTTGATCGGGGTGTTCGTGACCTTGGCGATCGCTTAGTTTGAGTGCGCAGTGTTCGTGCAGTGTAGCAATTGTATTGGACAAATGTTCGTGGTTGCTATGTTGTTGTGATCGAGCGTTCAAGATCAAGGAGCTTGCAGATGAGTCAACAAATGTGTGTTACTCTAGTCCTCGATCATTTGTATATCACGTTGTAATTTCTGTAGTTAATGCATAACCCTATGTTTCTATTTGCAATTGTAATTGTAAAGTTCATATACGATTATAATTTGGAATGATCTTTCCTCTGCTCATGGAAATCCTCGTGTTCGATTTTCTTCAAATACTATATTTCTTTTATTGATGACTATAGTAGATATCTCTGGTTATATCCACTGAAACAAAAATCAGATACACTCTCAGCCTTCCAACACTTTCTTTAAGTGGTTAAAACACAATTTAACTCAGGCATCAAAGCTTTACAGTATCATAATGGAAGAGAGTATATGAAACTACACCAGCTATGTCAATCTCTTGGCATTGCCTCTCAGTTCTCATGTCCTTACACATCGGCACAAAATGGGATGGCTAAAAGAAAAACACAGACATCTTTTGAGATAGGGTTAACTCTGCTAGCATAGGCATCCTTGCCCTTCACGTTTTGGTGGGATGCGTTCCTCACTGCTACTATTCTCATAAATGGCTTACCGACCCCAGTACTCCACAACCAGTCTCCTCTCCAACTGATGTATGGCAAAGTCTTATATGTTACCAAACTGAGGGTGTTCGGCTGTTCTTGCTTCCCATGTCCCAGACCGTATCAAACAAGCAAGTTTCAATTCCACTAAGAAAAATGTTTCTACTTGGGGCCTAGTATTGTTCACAAGGGCTATCATTGCTTGAATAAAGATGATAAAGTATATATTTCAAGAAGTGTGGTGTTTAATGAATCTGATTTTCCTTTTTCCTCTGGTTTTTAGGGATCAACCCATCCACACTCAAATCAGGAGTCACAAATAGTCCAGACACTGTCTCATCAAACCTTCATCCATTACTAACCCCCTTCAAACTCAACCAATACAGCCCACTCCAGATCACCAACTTAGACCCTCAAACACCATACAACCTCATAATGATCCTGGCTTGCCTACTCTCTCTCCACCCTCAACTGATGCAAACTTCCTTCCCTGTCAGCTCGGCCCACACAGTACCAGAATGCCAAGTCTTCACACAGACCCATATCTACCTATCAGCACATCAATCCCCTATCCTATACCATACATTACAACAACAAATGAATCCCCTCCTTCCACTACCCCCTTTTTCACCTGCAGTCTCCCCCCCCCCCCCCCCCCCCCCCACCCCCCCTCCCCCCCCCCAATCCATTGCTACCCTCACATCCTATGATTACGAGGGGAAAAGCTTGCATCTCGAAGCTAAAGACATGGCTCAACACTACCAAGAGTGAGTAGACTGTCACATAACCCACCTGTGTGTCTGATGCGCTTGCAACACCTCAATGGAAGGCTACTATGGACGATAAATACCGTGCTCTCATGCAAAATCATACCTGGCATCTAGTTCCCCCATCACCTTCCATCAATGTGCTAGAAAACAAATGGATCTTTCGACTGAAACAGCACCTGGACGGCTCAATACAAAGATACAAAGCACATTTAGTGCCCAAAGGCTTCCATCAGCAACCTAGAATTTCTTCGAGACGTTCAACCCTGTTGTCAAAGCAACAACTATAAGAATTTTTCTGAGTATTGTAGTCTCGAAAGGTTGGGCCCTTCGTCAACTTGACTTCAACAACGCTTTTTCTCAATGGAAAGTTCACCGAGGATGTTTACATGCAACAACCACCAAGGTACGTTAGCTCTTAGTTTCCTAACTATGTTTGCAAGTTAGACAAAGCCTTATATGGACTCAAGCAGGATCCTCGGACATGGAATGACATGTTAAGTCACACTCTTACTAGCTGGGGATTCTCAAACTCAAAGGCTGACACATCTCTCTTCATTTATAATGCCAATGGCACAATTATCCTCCTCCTTGTCTATGTGGATGATGTGATTATAACAGGTAACAATCATCATTTGATATCACAACTGATCAATACTCTAGATAGGATGTTTGCTCTTAAGGATCTAGGCAAACTCAACTACTTTCTCGGCATTCAAGTACAATATCTGGAGGGTGGCTTTATATTGCACCAATCCAAGTATGTAGATGATCTTTTTCAACGGTTAAATCTCTCTAATCTCAAACCAGCACCCTCCCCATGTTCCTTAGGCAAACATCTCTTGGTGACTGATGATACACCTCTTCAAGATCCCTTTGTCTTTCAAAGCACAATCGGGACCCTACAATACTTGACTCATGCTCGGCTAGATATCACGTACATTGTTAATCAGTTAAGCCATTTTCTAAAGGCTCCGACAGACGTACACTGGCAAGCTACAAAAAGAGTCCTTCGGTATGTTAAAGGAACAAAGAATCATGTACTTGAATTTTGTATTTAAAAACTAATAAACAAAGGCTACAAAACATTTTTTTCTCTAAATTAAACTTTAGAAGTAACAATTTAGTTCTTGATACTTTTAAATATGTAACAATTTAGTCTTTTTTTTTTTTTTAAATGGTAACAACTTAACCTTTGAACTTTAATAAGTAATAATTT
Organism: Benincasa hispida; assembly: GCF_009727055.1. Taxonomy (NCBI): domain Eukaryota; kingdom Viridiplantae; phylum Streptophyta; class Magnoliopsida; order Cucurbitales; family Cucurbitaceae; genus Benincasa; species Benincasa hispida. Next base: position 5,078,589 of record NC_052358.1, read on the forward strand.
AGTTCTAGTATTTTATAAATTATAACGATTTGAATTTCTTATCCATGTTAATCGATTAACTAATCTAGAATCAAGTTTATTTACTTAATAAAAGTTGATAATTAATTTTGGTGAAAATTTTTAAAATAAAGACTAAATTGATAAAAGTGTCCAAACGTCCTAACTAAAGATACGTTTGGATTGACTTAAGAAAAAAATATATTTCAAAAAATTATTTTTATTTAAATATCCATGATAAAAACTGATTAAAATACACTTGAAAATATATTTTAAATGGTGGCTAAACCGTTCAATTTCTTTCGACTCAAATTTATAGATAAGTTGCAAACATGAGTGTAGCTCAACTGACATAGTGCTTGTACTATCGATCTCAAGGTTTGAGGTTTGATTCTCTCACCTCACACTTTATTACAATACATTTGCAAAAAAAAAAAAAAAAAAAATTATGGATAAGTTACCAAAAAGTTATTTTAATGAAAAGAAAATAATGATAATAAAAAGTTTTTTTTAATGAAAAGAAAATAATGATAATAAAAAGTTTTTTTAATGAAAAGAAAATAATGATAATAAAAGTTTTTTTAATGAAAAGAAAATAATCGAATTTCCATTATTCTCACACCTCCAGGCTTCATGCCGCACCGCATGTAGCATATATAAACACCCGACTAAACTGTTGAGTTCCTTTCTCTCTCAGAATCGAGACTTGAGAGTATCGCGAACCTCACTTTCCGGCGAGCTAACGCCTGATCCTTCATCATCATCTCCGTCGCCGGTGATATCAGGTCGGTAATCGCCACTTTATCATCAACGATTCTGTAATTGCTCTCTATACATCTCTAACGATGGTCGGTCACAGGACCTTTTCTTCCTCCCTTCCTCCTTCTCTCTGTTTCAATCCTCTTCTTCTTCACTCACTTCTACTCCTCCATTCCCCCCTCCTTCCCTTCAAACCCTAACCCTGATTTCGCCTGCACCAGGAGAATCTCCGAGCCTAAAACCTCTGGTTTTACTCTAATCGTAATGAATAGTGACCAACCCTAATGCTTGCGGCCACTTTAGAGACGGAAGGAGCAAAAAGAGGAAAAGAAAAATAAGTGAGAAAAGTGACATAATCCTTCGGAGTTCCAAAGCGCATGTTCAAAATTCAAAATTCAAAATATTTTTATCCATTTTCAACCGCCTTGCCCTTTTTTTTAAATGTTTTCAATAGCCTTTTTCATACAATGTTGCATTTGAAGGCTATAAAATATGCTTTTTCTTGTAGTGCAAGCCTTGAAGGATAACTCTCGTACAACGTTTACTCTGATGTTTCATTGCAAGAGTGTGTGTGAATCTGATTGGCTTTATGGGTGAGTAGAATGGTAGGATTTTTAGGGTGTGGATAACCCTAGTGAGGTTTAGTCTCCTGTTCACTTTCTAGTTTATTTGTGGACTTCGATTTCAAATACTTATAACTATTTTATAAGAATTATTTTGCATAGTTGGAGTCCCTTTTAATAGGAGATTTTTTTTTTGGGAAGGTTTTTTTTTGTGCGCTCTTATATTATTTCATTTTTCCTCAATGAAATTGTTGTTTCCACAAAAAGGAAAAAAAATTGCAATGCTTCCATTTCATTATGGGAGTAGTGTGCTTTAGAGCCATTGTTCGTAATTCTAATGATGAACCTATGATTTTGTTGTCAAAAGTTCTAAAATTCATTGGTACGGTTGAGTTCACCGTGGTTGCTACTCCTTTAGACGGAATTATTATAGTCGAGGAAGTAGAGATTTATCCTTTATGGGTTGAAAATAATTTGAAGGTTCTCTACTGCTTGCTTGAAGGCCAGACTACTTCAACAACAAAATCCAAAGCTTTTGTGTGATGACATTCCAGTTTTTCATCGGCAAGGCATATTGTTTTAAGTTTCTGATCTCTTTTTGTCTACGAATCTATAATTTCACTATTGCTCACATTTTGGATTGTAATGCATGACAAACCAAACATCTATGATGTCTAGCTTTGAAGATCAACCTCACCCCATAGATCAATGCTGCTATTTCTAGTAATTTGATATCTCGTTAGTTTCTTGTTTAAACTTAGTTTTACTTTAAAAAAAAAAAAAAAAAAGGGTTTATTCATATTAGCATGATCATTTTCTCTAAATTGGACAAATCTACATAGTATTCTATATTGGTTTATACATATATATACAAAACATACATATATAGAGCACCATTTGCATTCCACCATCCACAAAATACTTAAGAAATTAAACCCAAAATTAATCCTATGTAGGACCCCCTATTACCCTTACTCTAAGTAGCCGTTTGGTTGGAGGGAAAAGAAGGTGGGAATGAGAATGGGTTTACAAAGCCCATGTTTGGTTTGTGAGATTTGTTTACTTATCTTGAAAAAGATAATTCCTAAGTATCTTTTACCCAAAAAAATGAAGAAATTTCATACCCATTAAGAAGTGTGGGTTTTCATTTCTTTTTCCGCTTCCTATCACGATTTTCCTTCCTTCCAACCGTGAAATCATTTAGCATTTTGTTACTCAACGATCGTATAGCATTTGATAAGCGATCGTGTAGCATTTGGTAAGCGATCATATAGCATTGGGTAGGCGATCATATAACATTTTCTTACACAACGATCGTGTAGCATTTAGTAAGAGATCGTGTAGCATTTGGTAAGCGATTGTATAGCATTGGGTAGGCGATCATATAGCATTGAGTATGCAATTGTATAGCATTTTGTTACTCAGCGATCGTGTAGCATTTGATAAGCGATCGTGTAGCATTTGGTAAGCGATCGTATAACATTGGGTAGGTGATCGTATAGCATTGGGTAGGTAATCGTATAGCATTTTGTTACTCAGCGATCGTGTAGCATTTGGTAAGCAATCATTTAGCATTTTGCAAGCGATCATATAGCATTGGGTAGGCGATCGTATAACATTTTGTTACTCAGTGATCGTGTAGCATTTGGTAAGCGATCATTTAGCATTTGGTAAGTGATCGTATAGCATTGGGTAGGCGATCGTATAGCATTTTGTTACTCAGCGATCGTGTAGCTAAGCTCAGCGATCATGTAGCATTTAGTAAGCGATCGTATAACATTTGGTAGGCGATCGTATAGTATTGGGTAGGCGATCGTATAGCATTTTGTTACTCAGCGATCGTGTAGCCGAGCTCAGCGATCGTGTAGCATTTAGTAAGCGATCATATAGCATTGGGTAGGCGATTGTTATAGCATTTTGTTACTCAGCGATCGTGTATCAGAGCTAAGCGATTGTGTAGCCGAGCTCAGCGATCGTGTAGCATTTAGTAAGAGATCGTATAGCATTTGGTAGGCGATCATATAGCGTTTTGTTACTCAGCGATCGTGTAGCGGAGCTCAGTGATCGTGTAGATAATTTTAAGCCCTCTAGGGTTAGAGAGTTTATATAGCACATTACTCTAAACCCTAGAGTTATAATCGTAAATAACTACAAATAAATAAATATGCTAAAGCGAGACCCCCGTACTTGGTTGTTCGAAGCACCAACAAACAGATTCAAGGCATTTCAACAAATGCTTGATAGGGATAAGACCCTTGAACTATCCCACAATGGTATGATATTGTCCACTTTGGGCATAAACCCTCATGGACTTGTTTTCACAATCTCAATTTTTTTTAATTCCCACATACTATTCCACACATACTATTTTCAGACATTCTTTTCCTATGCACGACCAAACATAGTCATCCTTGATTTCTAGTAATTTTATTCCTAGACATATAATTCACAGACATCCTTAATTTCTGGGCATTGAGAAAATTCTTAATCCAAACGGCCCCTAAAGAAAAAATCCACAAAATAATTCATATGTTGCCCATTTCTTTGTTTTATTTTCCAACTAAGATATAAACTTGTGTGTGTCTTACCAATATCCTTTTAATTTTCTACCATCAACGAAATTTTATTTTAGCTTAAATTATCTATCCCCTATTTTTACTAAGAGCTGAAACAAGTGTAAGAGAAAGAATAAAAAAAATAAATGGTTTCTTTTTCTAAAAAACTAAATCAAAGCTATTTGGGATATTTTTTTAATTGTTCTTTTAAGTGAGAGTATTAGGGTTTTATCTAGCTTAATCTCGATAACATATCTCAACAGAGAATATTAATGCAACTTTTTTTATTAAAATATTTATAAAGTATTATTGATTTTTTTCCCATATTTTAGCCTTTATTAATTTTGTAGCAACGTCGCCAACATAAAATTAATAAAACTAATAAAAACAATAAAAAGTATAGAAACAGAAATAAAATAGAAAAATATATACTCTCCTTTTAAAAAAAAATTGTTATTTTTTATAATATAGAAAAACTAGAAATATTTTGATGATAAATAATGAATTTGGTAATAATAACCGAAATAAAATATAAGAATTTTGAGAAATAGACACTTGTCAAACTACATGAAGATTAAAGACTCGGTATATTGGTTGTCTAATTTAGGAATTAGGTATAATTGTAGTTTGTGGCAGCTCAAAAAGCATAAACCTAAGAAGATCACGACAATTACTCCAATTCTCGCGTACCTTCTTATGGTTAAGTATTATCCTCCTTCCTCTATATAAATCCACCTTCCCCATTAAATTAAACACACTAAAACCTTTTCAAACAACCAAAAAAGAAAGAAAGAAAAAGGAACCAAAACAAAAAACCCAAAAGAAAAAAACCCAAAAAAATGAAATATTGCATTAATGCCCTCGGGCTTCAAGACTGGTAATTTTCTATCAGCTTTTGCAGCCATCTTCGCCTCATCGCCGCAGGTTCCGACCGAAAAGTCGCAATTAGACGGCTGGTTTTGGGAAAATGTGAAGCCATTTGCCGATCGTAAGGCGGGGCTTGATCCGGCGGCTTGTGGCTGCGGAAGAAAAGGCCACCGTGGTTAAAGTAAGGGCCGACGGAAGTGGAGATTTCAAGACTGTCACCGAAGCCATTAACAGCGTGCCAGCGGCAACACTAGACGTGTAGTGATTTGGATTGGAGAAGGAGTTATAAAGAGAAGCTTAAGATTGATAGAAATAAGCCGTTTGTTACTCTTTATGGGTCTCCTAATAAGATGCCTAAATGACTTTTGATGGTGATGCTGCCAAATAACGGCACCGTTTTATAGTGCTACCTTGATTGTTGAGTGATGATTATTTCGTTGCGGCCAATCTCATCATCGAGGTATAATTTGTTCATTAAATATGTCTTTTTTTTAGAGTTCAAATTGCCAATATATTAGGCACAAAATTAAATTTATATCTAATTGATTAATTAAATTTTTAAAAATTTTAATATTTTTGGATTTTATAATTATTTGACTTTTTTTCGAAAAAAATAATATATATTTTTGGTTTTTTGATTTCTTAAAATTAAGCTATTGTCTAAAAATAGTTACTATCAACTGTTATCATTGATAACTGCTATTACTAAAAACCTTGTGAGAGTGAGAAAAGCCAAAGAAGTTAGTGATATTTTTAGAAGTGAGCGTAATGATCATAATCTTAATTTTTTAAAAACTAAAAACTAAAATTCAACGAACATGAATGATCTAATATAGATGTAGAAAATTTCATTAATTTATTAAAATATTTAAATTTGAAGCCCTATAAAATATTATTATAAAATTCAAAGACTAAAAACATACGACATAAATGTTGAATCAATGACTAAAACTATATAGGAATTATTATTTTTTGTTACATTTGTTGAAAAATATTGGCAGAATTCATCCCCAAGGCCAGATGGGAAAAGAAAAGGAGCAACAAGCATTAGCAGCTAGACTGAGGGGGACAAAAGCCGCGGTTTACAATTGCAAATTCTTTGGATTTCAAGACACTCTTTGCGACGATGACGGTTTACATCTTCTACAAAATTGCTTCATTCAGGGCACCGTCGACTTCATTTTCGGAAAGGGAACTTCCCTTTATTTGGTATATCTCCAAAATGCTCCTCAAAGAAAACCATATACTATAATATAACATAATGTTTTTCTATATATAGAAATATTTAATTGATAGAACAGTAATAATAATGTAATTTGAAACAATTGCAGAACTGTCAGTTGAATGTGGTGGGAGAGGGAGGATTGGGAGTGATCACAGCCCATTCAAGGGAAGAGGAATCAGACGGCAGTGGATATTCGTTCGTGCATTGTAGCATTACAGGAACGGGTGGCAGAAACACTTATTTGGGAAGAGCTTGGATGCCTAGATCTAGAGTTGTCTTTGCCTATACAACAATGGCTGATATCATGCATGCTGAAGGCTGGCACGACATGGGCCATCATGGTTACGACAAGTAATTACCATATTCTAACTATATATATATATATATATATAGTACTTAGTGCATCTCAAGCTATACCATAATTTTCCACGTGTCAAATGCATTCAAGTAGGATTAAAATTTAAAATGTTAAGATGTAATTTTAGTTCCTATGACTCAAGAAAGTTAAAATTTAGTTTTTATGATTTATAATTAAAATTTAGAATATATGCAATAGTCTCGTAACTATTTATGAGATTTTTATCTAACAATAAATCCACACACTAGATTTTTTGCTTTTAAATCCTAAGGAATAATTTTTAGTTTTTTTTCCAAATCATAAGGACCAAGTTTGTAATTAAATCAATTAAAAATTGTCTTTTCATGTCGCATTCAAGATGCTTTAGAATATATGCAACAGTCGCATTGAATAATGTTTTCTTTTATTTTTATAGAACGGTTTTGTTCGGAGAATACAAGTGTTCGGGACCAGGATCGGAGTCGAGCAGGCGCGTAAATTACGGCAAGCAATTGAGTGATGCAGAAGTGAAGCCGTTCACTAGTCTTGATTACGTGCAGAGCGAGAAGTGGCTGCTTCTCCCACCCAATCCTCAAGTTTAGAGTTTTAGGATATATAGTTATGATTAGCTACTTCTTTTTATTGTCTTTCTCAACATAACCAGTTTTATCTATCTGTATACATTAGATTGGCTATTTATATGTCCAATCTTATTAATAAAGATTCATGCGAGTTATTTACTCTCAAGTTCCTCAATATGGACGTATCACATATTTTCTTTTAATTTTTCTTTGAAAGTTTCTCTACTTTCTCCATCTCAGAATAACATCCATCGAAGACTTTAGTATAGGCCCATGGGACTCGAGCCCCTCTCCCTCCCTCTCCCCCTCAACTTTATACTCTTTTAACCTCTCCAATCCTAGGTTCAAACCCTACTCCTGGCATTTATTTTTTTAGATTTCCTTTCTTAACATCCCTTCGATTATAAAGCCCCCATCAACAAAATTTCTCAACCTGTTACTGATAGATCAACATTGTTCTAGTTTGGTTCCATTAAATGGATTCATCTCTAGGGGTGCAAGCTTGGTTTTGTTAATTACTAGGGTGAAAGTGAAAACTACATCAACTAAATTCTAATTTTTAAAATTATGGAGATTAAATTCTAACTTTTAATTTCCAAAAATAGTCCCCTTGATAGGGTTTATTATATTTATGAAGATTTTAACAAATCATAGGAACTAAATTATAAATTATAGTAATCCAATTCTAACTATAAAATTTTATTTTATAATTTAACCAATTTTGTAGCACTTTCATCACATTTTTATATGATATGTACATTGTTTCAAGAAAAATGAACCCCAAACTAAAATCTTGAGAACTTTTTTCTTTCTTTTTAGCTAGAGTACAAATTTCTTGTTAAATATCTTGACATTTTGTATGTTAACTATAATTATTTTCTTTGAAATGAATACATCCGTCCATGAGAGAAGTTGTTCAAATCATTGCAAAATATTTTATTATCTCACAAGAAGTTGTGAGTAACATAAAATCTAACCCGAAAACAACAGGATAGAGTAGGGATGTACATAGGTTGGGAGATTTTTGGGACCAACCAATAAATTTGAGTTGGTGGGATTAGCCACCCGAATGACCCGAATAGGGTCTCCAATCCAACCCAACCTAAAACTTAAAATTTAGGTTGGATTGGGTTGGATTATTAGTTTGTTTTTTCTTTTCTTTTTTATTAACTTAAAATACTTAAATTTGTATAAAACACATACTAATAATTATAAAACTCAAAATGTTAAATATTAAAATCCAAGATATCTGTTACAAATTTCATACAAACATCATAAAAATATTTGAGTTATAATCTTTACAAGTTTATATATATATATATTAGAAATTCGGGTTGAGTTAGGTTAATTCGAATTTTTAAAAGTGTAACCCAGATCCAACCCAATAAAATAATATAAAAAATTCAATCCAATCCTATCCAAAATTAAAACTAATCCAACCTAACTCTTACAATTTGGGTTGAATAGTCCAAATTGTTCGGATTGTCGGGTCCTTTGAACACCCCTACAACATAGTCGGTCTTTCCTTATAAATGATAAGTTTAAATAATTTGTACGTGCACTCATCTATTATTCTTATTCATAAAAAATTATTGTATTTGTCCTCTCTTCACATGGTAGTCTTTTTATTTATTTTTCTTTCATAAAGTGATAGCTCTCTACAACAGAATAATCAAAACGCTTTGATTAAACACAGATCATCTCATCTAGATTAAAATAGATTCTCAAATTATTTAAAATCTTTTGATTGAATAAAAGTTTGCCATGCAAATTAATTCAAGTTGTTTTGTTAATTCCATCTCCGTTAGAAGCAAGTTTAACTCAATTCCACACATGAGTTAGCCTCCCACAACGAAGAAACAAATGGATGAAAATATCACCTGCCATCATTTTTTTCCCAAAGTTATGAATGGTATTTTATCATCCTCGTTTAAGTTTTTCTTGTCGATTTTCTCTTTTAAGTTCCTATTTTTCTTCGTTCACATCCTTCCCAATAAGCATAAGTGGAAAATTATATTAGTGGTTTTTCATGTGCTTCTAGAAGATGTAATAGTGTGGTTCACGAGTTCGTCACTCATGCAAAAGGTATTTTGTTCATTTAGAAACATAGTTGGAAGAGCATCCTTTCATGGATGACGTATGCAATCAACATCGACACCTACTTTGATTTGGTTGTGTTAGAGTTATTAACAATGGAGAAAAGTCAATGCAGACACGTCAGATTGGGAAAAGTCATGTCACAGCCTGAAGGCACGCAAGAAAATTGAAGAATGGATCGTTTTTGGAATCAATATTCTGTTAGGCTCTCTCAACAGCCTTTATTCCCTATTTTTCTCAGTGGTCCATCTGTAACATTCATTGATTTTTATCATTTTTTATTTATTTTATTCATTTATTATTGTAATCCTAATTTGGGGAAATGTGTATAAAACAGGCATATCTCTGCTTGAGAAAATGAAGAAAACAGAGTGAAAAATTTTCACTAAAAATCCATATGTTCAACTATGACTTTTGATATGAACATTCCTCGAAAATTACAACAATATTTCTCTTTCACATGTAAATGCACAAAATAAAATCTTAATTATTATTTTTATATACAAAATTCAACTTTCAACAAACACAAAAGTGACAACTTGTTTAATTAGTAACCTCTCAACAAAGTACGTTATTTAATCTATACATTGAGCTTTAGTCTAAAGATCGAGAACTAAGGGTCAGTAAGCCATGTTTAAGCAAGTCAACCTGCAAAATAGAATAAAGGGCGATACCATCAAATTTCAAAATATATAAATAAATGTTAAGATACAACAACAACAAAAAGTCACGCACAAGAAAAAATGTACATGATTGGCTTACTTTATGCAATAGAAAAATATCATACTCAAAACTTAAAAAATATCTACACGTTAAAGTTATGGACTTACTGGGATTTCACTCATTCTCTTTTGACCATATCTAGCCTCAGGAGGAACAATTACTTTTTGCTGCAAAACAAAGGAAGATGGCAGAGATTTAAGAAAATATAATAAAAAGGAAGAAGGTTATCAACAAATCAAGCATATACTAAAGTTTAAAATAGAAGAATGCATATACCTTTCCCCCAACCTTTACCACTTTCACAAAAAATTGAGAATATTGAAAGATCAATCTTATCTAAAGCAATAAGAAATTCTTCAAAATTTCATTCACCAAAATAACCAATTAACTCCAAATAAATTACCCAAAGTGTTGCTTGACTCGAATGCCATTTCAAAACTACAACAAAGTAATCCAACCTATGAAAAGTTCAATAATAATGGTTACAAAATGCAAATTCCACAGCAACTATGTAACAATTCGAAAAGAGTACCAAGGCCTCAATACCTATCAAAACGTCCAAACATCGTTAACTTTGCTGGACAATGACTCTAATCCCTCGAAATCTTTGAACTGAACATAAAAAATTCAAAATAACTCAATTATTAGACCAATACTTTACTGGGTAACAAAGAACTATTAATACTAATCTCCAAACTTACCAAAACCTTGCCAAGATCAGTCTCAAACCTATTGGACAACAACTCAGCTCCTTCCAATACTTCAAAATCAATCATTACAAAAGATGCTACAATTATTTATGGCTACGCAACGTTGCTTCCAAAAATCTTTTTTCATATGGTTATTTATGTAATATATTTAATTAAAATATGTTTGATAAGTACAAGAGGATTTCTGCTTCAAAGGAGCCTTAGAAAATTTAGAGTTCACGTAAGCACAAATGGAAGGTTAGTTAAGTAAAATATTCCAACACTTCCAACATATTTATTGATACCCAAACAAAACACTTCACAGACGAGTATTCTATTTCGAATGGTTATTTAAGTAAAAATTTAATTAAAATCCCAAACAAGAAATTTCGAAAACTTCTTACACAAATCAATCAATGACTAAACAATTAAACCTTACCTTAACTCCCAGCAGAAAATTGACCAGACTATTTGCTAGAGTTGGCTAATCTGAAAACTCTCTACAGGGCTCCCAAGAGGACTGCGTTTGGAGCACCCAAGTCTCGGTCAGATTCCTTCGCATTGCCAGATCTGTAATAGTAAGCGTCAGAGGCCAGGGATCTTCGACTAGCCACCGATGGAGGTTAGAACCACCGCCAGATCGACGGTGGAACAGGGGAGGGAGAGCGACGAGATTGTGGACGAAACGACGAGGTGGCGCAAGTGAGGGTTAGGCTGACGAACGAGGGATAGTGGGGTTTGCTGGGCTGACGAATGGCGGGGGGGAGGGGTTTCTAGGCTTGACGAATGAAGAGAGGGATAGTGGATCTGCAGGGCTAATAAACGGAGGTTGGCTGTACGGCTGCCGGCAATAGGGAGAGGGAGAGTCGAAGGGCAGAGGGAGAGGGAAAGTCGGCTGCTGTGAAGAGAGGGTTTGGGAGGGGGGAGGGGGGTTGCGAGAGAAAAAATGAGGAAGGGGGATGTCTTTTTTACTTGTTTAAAATAATAAGTAAATTATTTTTTATATTTTATTTGATAATTTTAGTAGGAGGGAAACCAAATTTGAGAGGGAAATGAAAATGATAGAGGGAGGGAAACAAAAAGTAAAGATTAAAAAAGTATTATTTTTTATATTTACTTGACACGAAAAATATGTCAAGTAAGAGTTTCTTATACTTGACACGAAAAATGTGAGACCTTATATTACTTGACACGAAAAACGTGTCAAGTAATGGTTCGCATGAAAATATCCGAAAAATTCCATCAATTTCTGCTTTTTAAACCCTTTTACTTGACATTTTCTTTTCTAAAACATCATTACTTTACGTTTTTTCCAAAGAACCATCAAGTAATTAAAAACTACAAGTGTCAAGTAATGTAGATTTTGTAGTAGTGTAAATTCTAACTTTTAAAATTACGGAGATTAAATTCAAAACAAGCTTGGTTCCATTAAATGGATCCATCTCTAGGGGTGCAAGCTTCGTTTTGTTAATTACTAAGGTGCAAGTGAAAACTACATCAACTAAATTCTAACTTTTAAAATTATGGAGATTAAATTCTAACTTTTAATTTCCAAAAATAGTCCCTAAACTATAAAATCATATTTTATAATTTAACCAATTTTGTAGCACTTTCACCACGTTTTTATATGTATATTGTTTCAAGAAAAATGAACCCCAAACTAAAATCTTGAGAACTCTTTTCTTTCTTTTTAGCTAGACTACAAATTTCTTGTTAAATATCTTGACATTTTGTATGTTAACTATAATTATTTTCACTAGAAGAAATTCGGGCTTTAATGTCGATTGGCAATCGACATTAAAGATAGTGTTATAACACATCCTTCAATGTCGGTTGCAACCGACATTAAAGGTCTTTTGTGTCGGTTGCAACCGACATTAAAGGTCTTTAGTGATTAAAGCTTGTCAGTTGCAACCGACATTAAAGCCTATTTTTTTTTTTTTTTGGATTCTTAACCGACATTGAAGCTCGAATCTGTTAGTTTTATCAATTATTGTCCATTTTTTAAAGTTCTTTTGCCAAATCCATTTTTTGGTAAAAAAGTATAACATGACGCATCGTCATCTAACACTATGGCTATGATATTATTCATGTATGGATTGTAAATCTATTATATTTAATCCACAAATTCTGCTATAGAATTATAATTTAAAAGGCGTACAATAATTCAAGTCTTGAAAACATAACTTATAAGTAATACAAAGATTATGATTTTACAACGGCAACATAATCTTCCGTGTAAGGGCAACACAATTTTATTTGTCTACAAATTTGGGAGGGTTTGAGAGATTAAGAGATGTAATATACGTTGTCGAGATGGACTTCATTATCAGGATTCTTCTTCTTCAGCTCATCCAGCAACTACAGAAGGATTGGAAAGATTTAGAATTTAACTTCAACTTAACAAGTAATGTGCCTGAGATTAAAAATTTAACCTCAGGCAGACTCTGATCCAAGGAGAAAAATTAATATTATAACCATAACCACATTTATATAATCATATGAAAGGCCAAATGTTAATGAAACTTCAATCTGTCACGCACATTGAAACGTGCTATAATGTGATCAGAATACAAAAAACAAAAGTTCCAACTCATATGTAACAGTAACACAATCAAGATAACCAGCTTCTGTCAGATTGCAAAAGTAATCTCCATTCAATAGAATGAATGCATAATCTGATTATATGAAACAGGTTTAGCCAAGTAAATATGCCTTATCCGGTGCCATGCCAAGGTCTCTTTTGAACACTTCACACACTTGATTGTGCGGGGATACTAGGCATAAAACTAACCTATAAGAACATAAGGACTAGTTTTCAGTATGAAATCCAAAGCAACAAAAGTTTCTAGATCAATATTAAACTGAATACCTTGAAACAGGAGGACAATAATGGTATCGAAGACTATTAATTTCCCAAAGTGAACTTCCTGTACCAATAATTCTTATTAACAAGGATCAATCACCAAATATTAAACCACCACACAATAAACATAAAGCGGCCACCAGTAGGATTAACTCAAAAAGGCATGATTCAAATTGAGCACACATGGACTATTGTGGAACAAACAACCACGACACGTAGCTAACTGTATTTTCAGTCTAAAATATTGACAAGACTTATGAATTAAAACATCTTGTGTAAACCATTGGAAAGTTAAGTCAAGAAAGCAATTTTGACAAGTGATGGTGATATTAACAGTTCACCATGGCATACTAATTAATCATGTCCTTCTCCCCTTCCTCCAACAGAGAGAAAATCCAATTGGAGAAGCACGGAATAAATTATCAAATGCATGATGATAAGAAATAATCCAAGAAATAAAGGAAAAAACCACCAATTTACAAAGTCAAAAGGAAAAAAGAAAAAAAAAAAGAAAAAAGACAACACTTACTCAAGACGCTAAATTTAATAGGATCAGTTTTCTTTAGGGTTGGCAATGGGTTCGGGCAGGGCGAGCAAGAGGGGACTTTATGTGCGCGAGAGCGAGAGGTGATGAGCGAGAGCGAGAGTAGCAAGTGGAGGACGAGCGAGAGCGAAAGGGCTGCGTGCAGAAGACCTCATTAGCGAGAGCGAGAGCGGATGGATTTTATGAGCGAGAGCTAGGGATTTGGGCGAGAGGGGAGGGATTTGGCCTTTATGAGCGAGAGCGAGAGGGATTTGGGCAAGAGGGGAGGGATTTGGGTGGAGATATATATCTAAATATATAAATAATATTTATGAAAACAAGAGAAGTTGTAAAAACAGTGCTAGCTTCAATTATAACCAATATATTATGATTTCTTTCTTCCGAGGGAGCATTAGCTCGACATCAAATTTCATTCTTCGAAGTAGAAATGGTCTCAGTATTCCATGCAGTTTTGCTACCATCTGCAGGATTGGAATATCTGAATATGGCACACTTATGTAACAAATGGTGCTGGAAAAAAATGTCAAAAAGAATTACCAACCTGGGTCTTTCTGTTCTGTGTTTCTTCTTTTTCTTTAGCTTGACACTTTCCAGAGAGACATAAACTAACAACGAATCAAACATCAATAAAGTCTTTCTCCAAATCTCTAATGCTCTAGTATTCCTCTCTCCCCTAAGAAGTACAGATGAATGACGAAACAAAAAATGTATCGCATTACCAAAACTCTTAGAACTTTGTGGTTTTTTTAGCTGGTTTATATTCAGAAACACTAAAATGTAGCCAAATAGCATTACCTCAGAAATAGATTCAAATCCTTCATATTACCTCATAAACAGATTCAAATCCTTCATTATGGCTGGTGACAATCTGCAAGGAAAAAGCTCAAACCTAGATTAAAATTAACGCAAAAAAGATCTAAAAAAGGGGGAATGAAATTGCAGATTGAATTACCTTAGAAACAGATTCAAATCCTTCATATCTCTACCGATCTCTTTGTTCTTTCTTCAATTTATTTTTTCAATCATCGTTGGAATCTTCTCAAAGCGTCGACTATGACTCTCGCTGCTTGTTTATCAATGGCATCGGAAGTAAGAAAAGATGCAAAATCGATTTCAAATCGGTACTACATGGACTGACATTGCCGACCTATCTACGGGTTCTGCCATTTCTCGTTGGTTTCACATATCTCTTACTTCTCTACCTCAGAAATAGATTCATCGAGTAGGTGTTTAGGGAGTGATGATCCAAGAGATTGGCTTTTTTGGAATTTTTGATAGCTTTTGGTTTCATTTCTCTTTGCCGTCTACGAAGGTTTGTCTGAAATCTGAGAGAGAAAGGAGAGAAACAAAATGTAACCTAATATCATTTTCGTAAGAAACAAAAAGGGGGGGGACTGGGGAGGAGGTGGCTGATGGGGAAAATAGGGTTTAGAAAAGGGATAGATGAGGTAGATGGGGTAGAAGCGGGAAATGAAAAAAAAATGGGGGGGAATGGGTTTTATTTTTTTTTTAAGGAAAAAAAGAAAACCGGATCTTTAATGTCGGTTTTAAACCGACATTAAATGTATACCTACAATGTCGGTTTAAAACCGACATTAAAGATCTGCTTTTTTAAAAAAAACAAAACTGAATTATACATCCGGTTTCACTTTTTCCAACCGACATTAAAGCCCGAAATTCGTGTAGTGTTTCTATGAAATGAATACATCCATTGATAACGGGCAAAAATGCATGTTATCATAGTGCTAAGTTCTTAAACAATGCTGGATTGCGTTGATAAAACATATTAGATTGCGTCCAAAAAGCATCAAATTCATAATATCGCGATCGCATGCGTTCATTGCATAGAAGCAGTTGATTTTTGTATTTTTATTCAGAATATGCGTTAACGTAAGGCAAAAAGAGCGATCACAAGAAATCAACGGACGAGCGCAACATTATCGCAAGGCTTTGCGGTGATTTGTGTACGCAAACATCTGCTCAAGAAGGATTGCCGCAAAGAGTCGGCGCAACTTGGTGGGCACATCTGGGTGAAAGGCATAATTAATCACGATGGGACAGAAAGCTGAAGACAGTTGAAACCGAATTAGTTGACAGCCGCTAACGATAACAAGTACATTCAGCTTTTCAGTGACAAACATTCATCGCATCAGTCAGGAAATTAAAGCCATCCCATCTATGCAATCATAAGAGAGAAGCCGCTCTTCACTCTGAAGCTCTATAAATACCAAAGCATTCTTCAGAAAAGGGGTTCAAAAGTTTGGAGAGTTAGAGAATTTTTCCTTAGACTGTTAGCCTTTTGTAACGGGTTTTGGATTGATGATATAAATTGCTCACAATGATGCGATACTACTTCTAGTTATGCATTAATTATGGATGTTCATGTAGTATGCCATGCGTTGTCACAAGTTTTCTTACGATGGAACCAAGTATAATTTCACTGCAAGTTTCTCGGTGTGATCCGAGGTCGAACATGGGGAATGATTTAGGTTGTTGCAGTATGTTCATGATATATGCGACCAGGTTTCCAATCTTTAAAAAGGAGTTTGTATAAGTATATAAATTGCAATAAAATAAAGGAAAGTAGTAAAGATGCGATAAAAACATAAAAATACAGTAAACCTAAGCTAGATGATACAAGATACAGACTTCATGTACAAGATGCTAGGATTAAGGCTGGCTGTGAAAGTTATGCAAAGACATGGGATGCAGCGACAAGTCTTATGAACAGAATAGAAAGAGAAAGACAAATAATACACCAACGCAAGTTCTTAATTGGATCGAAGGTACAAATACTGTTCTGCTCTTCTCTTAGCTTACAGCTCTTAGTGGTCGGCCACGTTCCCACATGTTTGTGGTGAAACAGAGACTAATGTAATGAATACAAGGTTGCTTCCATGTCTGGAAATACTACTCGCTTTAGTTAACGCATTCTTCTGACCTTCTCTCGATAGATCAGAATGACACCTTCACTTCTGCTCTTACAGATGAAGATGCCGTCTAGCATGCTTTAGCTAAACATATTTTCTATCTTTAATACAGATTAAGTTCTTAGTGATTCATATTGCTTATCAGGGGGTTAAGAGACATCATGAAGAAAGTAATGGATGGGTGAACGGAAATAGACAGAAAATGGTAAATGGAATCTATCAAAACATTTAATATTTCTACTAAGCATTTGATACATGGTGTATGAATGAAGAGATAAAGAAAACATGAAATACACAATGAAAGAGAGATAGAACAGATACAAACAAGTGCCAATGTCTTGGCACAGATTTAATGGAGATCTGCTTGCCGGATAAGATGGATTTGATGGTAGGAAGAGCTTCCCTCTCAAGCTTGCTCTACCGGTAGCAGGGATCTTTGCACAGAGCTTCCGATTGGGTGTATGGCAGGTTGGATCTGAGATTCACCTCTCGGCCTTATCTTGTCTTCTTCCCAGATTTCTTCTCTTAAGCACTCAGCTCAGACTTTTCTCTACAATCTAGCAGCACTTAGCCCCGTATCAAGTAGCATATCTTTTCTCTGAAATCAATGGGGTATTTATAGGTGCAGATCTTTGACTCTGGCCTTGTGGTCCCCACTCATGGTTATGGTAATTTCGAAGATGGAGGGATATTATTCCTTCTGTTATGCAATCAGATCGTCAATTCTGCACAACCGTTAGTTGTACACGTGTCTCAATTCTCCACTCTTGCGTTGCTCAGCTGCATCTTTCAATCATAGGTTCGCATGTGGTGTTTGTTTTTATTACCGCATGCGGTTGAAGCACAGCTCTTGGATCGATTGTCGCATTGTACCGTCATAGTTGTAATCGTCTCTTCATTGTTGATTGACGGGTGCAATGTGACCGAGATGCGTTGATTAGTCTCTCGTGAGCCTTGAGCGCAAGCAGTGACTTGGTCTCCTGCAAAACAGAGTAAAGTTTGGCTTGTCTTGCATCTTTTTGGTGTTAGTGGGTGTAATCGCAAACATTTATAATTATTGCAATACTAGGCTAATTTTCATACAACTGGTGCATAATTACTAACTTTTGGCCGCAATATCTAGATAAGGTGGCATAAATAACTTGTATTTCTACAAGTTATCACCTTGTTCTTAGATTTTCTTTTATTTTTAAGACGGACGTGAGAGAAGGAGGTTATGCCGAAAGATTGTTCCGGTAAGCTTGGGAGGGCGTTGAAAGCTTCAAGATCTGAGAGAGGGCCAACTCCTGCGGAAGCAGGAATATCTTTTGAACCGAATAGAGATTGCCAGTGTAAAAGCCACGGTCAGCAAGGGATTGCTACCAGGATCTCTACCTTTATCTTCCATTGTTATTTTGTACTCAAACTCATTTATAGAAATGGCAAACTCATTTGGAATTTACTTATCTATATATGTTCACTCTCTTTTATTCACGCATGAGTAGCTAAATCTGTTGAATGGGTTGAGAAGCACTCAGCTAGCTTAATTGGGGATCTTAATTCTATGCGATTATCTTGTATTATGTATGCTTCATTTGTCCATTAGAGATACTCGGGAGGGTAGTCTAAAGACAGGATCTAGGCTTGGGAAAGTCAGGTTAGAATCTAGGCTCAGAAGAGTCAGATTAGAATGCATAATTAAGAGATAGAAGCTTAGGAATAAGCACTGTTTGCTATTAACGCATCGCATGCATCCTAAAGATGGGATACGATTGTGTACTGACACCTTGCCTTTGTGCATCTTGCATCATCTCATAGGAAAAGAGTAGAGACTTAGAAATAAGCTCTATGGACACATTTTGCATTCAACACATGCATCTTAGACTTAGGAGCACCGCATTCGGATTGGAAAATGGCTTGCTGTGTATGGGTGTAGCATGATTGCATAGTCTGATACATTCCCAAGTAACGCTAGCTAAAGACCTTCTCAACCCGTTCATCCTCATACTCAGTGCATCTATCACACAGTCAGACTTTTCTCAAGTCCGTCGCATTTGTTTATTTTTCATTACCACAATCAACAAAACCAAACAACTATTTGAGTTACCGGTTACTGCAAAGTTTTCTAAAAATTACCACCGCAACCTGTTTTCCCAAGTCCCTGCGTTCGACCCTGAACTCAGTGGGGTTTACACTTGGATTCCACTGAGAAAACTTGAGTGCTCAACGCATTTTCATCATCGCATTTCATCCACAATTCCACATCATAAAATAACGCATCATCCATCGCTGAGAGAAGTTGTTCAAATCATTGCGAAATATTTTATTATCTCACACGAAGTTGTGAGATTAACATAAACTCTAACCCGAAAACAACACGACATAGTAGGGGTGTACATAGGTTGGGAGATTTTTGGGACCAACCCAAAAATTTGAGTTGGTCAACCCAACCTAACTCTTAAAATTTAGGTTGGATTAGGTTGGATTATTGGTTTATTTTTTTTCTTTTCTTTTTTTATTAACTTAAAATACTTAAATTTGTATACAACACATACTAATAATTATAAAACTCAAAATTTTAAATATTAAAATCCAAGATATATGTTACAAACTTCATACAAACATCATAAAAATATTTATGAGATAATCTTTACAAGTTTATATATATATATATAAGAAATTCGGGTTGGGTCAGGTTAACTCGAAGTTTTAAAAGTATAACCTAGATCCAACCCAATAAAAAAACATAAAAAATTCAACCCAATCCAATCCAAAATTAAAATTAACCCAACCTAACTCTTACAATTTGGGTTGAGTAGTCCAAGTTGTTTGGATTGTTGGGTCCTTGAACACCCCTACAACATAGTCGATCTTTTCTTATAAATGATAAGTTTAAATAATTTGTACGTGCACTCGTCTATTATTCTTATTCATAAAATATTATTGTACTTGTCCTCTCTTCACATGGTAGTCTTTTTATTTATTTTTCTTTCAAGAAGTGATAGCTCTCTACGATAGAATAATCAAAATGCTTTGATTAAACATAGATCATCCCATCTAGATTAAAATAGATTCTCAAATTATTTAAAACCTTTTGATTGAATAAAAGTTCGCTATGCAAATTAGCTCAGGTTGTTTTGTTGATTCCATCTCTGTTAGAAGCAAGTTTAACTCAATTCCACACATGAGTTAGCCTCCCACAACGAAGAAACAAAGGGATGAAAATGTAGCTCCGAGATTATTACTTACCATCGTTTTTTCCCAAAGTTATGAATAGTATTTTATCATCCTCTTTTAAGTTTTTCGTCGAATTTCCACTTTTAAGTTCCTATTTTTCTTCGTTCACATCCTTCCCAACAATCATAAGTGGAAAATTATATTAATGGTTTTTCATGTGCTTATATAAGATGTAATAGTGTGGTTCACGAGTTCGTCACTCATTCAAAATGCGTTTTGTTCATTTATAAATATAGTTGGAGCATCCTTTCATGGATGATGTATGCAATCAGCATCGACACCTTCTTTTATTTGGTTGTGTTAGAGTTATTAACAAAGGAGAAGAGTCAATGCAGACACGTCAATTTGGAAAAAGTCATGTCAAAGCTTGAAGCCATGCAAGAAAATTGAAGAATGGATCGTTGTTGGAATCAATATTCTGTTAGGCTCTCTCAACATCCTTCATTCCCTATTTGTCTCATTGGTCCATCTATAACATTCATTGATTTTTATCATTTTACATATATTTTATTCATTTATTATTGCAACCCTAATTTTGGGAAATTTGTATAAAACAAACATATCTCTACCTTGAGAAAATGAAGAAAACAGAGTGAGAAATTTTCCATCGCTTCGTCTTTTACTTAAAACTCTGACTTGGTATCAGAGCCTTCCCATGGCAAATGCCTCAGCAACAGCAGCTGTTACCTTTGAATCGACAAATTTTAGCATGCCTCCCTTGAACCAATTACTCAATCAGATTACAAGCACCAAGCTGGAAAGAGGAAATTTCATGCTGTGGAAGACATTGGCTAGTCCGATTTTTAGAGGATGCAAGCTAGAAGGGAATTTAATTGGAACCTAAGCCTGCCCTTCGATGTTCACCATATCCGCTACACCACGCACTGGACTCAAACTCTTTAAAAGGAGAGTCAATCTCGATCAGAGAAAGGATCTTGAATCCACTGTATGAAGCATGGATCACTGCCGATCAACTTCTTTTGGGTTAGCTGTACAACTCCATGATACCAGAAGTAGTTGTGCAACAATGGGACATGAAAGTGCCAAAAATCTATGGGAAATGATTCACTCCTTATTTGGAGTTCAATCAAGAGAAAAGAAGATTACCTACGCCAGATGTTCTAACAAACTCGAAAAGGTAACACCTCAATGTTTGAACACCTAAAACTAATGAAACTTCACTTTGATAACTTGGCTCAAGCGGGCAGCCCTATGCACAATCTCGTATCTCAAGTTCTTTTGGGATTGGATGAAGAGTACAACCCAGTGGTTGTAGTTATCCAGAGCAAGACATAAATCTCATGGCTTGATATGTAGCTGATAACGGGAAAAAATGCACGTTATTACAGTGCTAAGTTATTAAATAATGTAGGTTTGCATCGATAAAATATATAAGATTGCGTCCAAAAAGCATTAAATTTGTAACATTGCAGTCACATGCGTTCATCGCATAAAAACAGTTAACTTTTGTATTTTTGTGCAGAATATGCATTGACACAAAGCGTAAAATGCGATCACAAGAAAGTAATGGTCGAGCGCAGCGTTACCGCAAGTCTTTGCGGTGATTTGTGCTTGCAAACATCTGCTCAAGAAGGATTGTCGCATAGAACCGCCGCAACTTGGTGGGCGTATCTGGTTTAAAAGCATAATTAATCATGATGGGACAGAAAACTGATGACAGTCGAGTCTGAATTAAGTTGACAAGCCGCTAACGATCTACTGTAGCAAGTACACTCAGCTTTTCGGTGACAAATATTTGGCGCATCAGACAGATAATTAAAACCATCCCATTAGTGCAATCATAAGAGAGAAGACACCTTTCACCCAGAAGCTTTATAAATACAAAAGGCAACCTTCAGTAAAGTAGTTGGGATAGTTAGAGAATTTTCCCTTAGATAGAATAGCCTTGTTCATAGTTTTCCTTTTTACTTAGAAGGTGGAGCAAGAGAAGGGAAGAGATGCCGGAAGATCGCTTTGGCCAACTCGAGAGAGAACCCAGAGGAGTGGAAAGCAGAGAGAGGGTCGACTCTCACGAGAGCGAGACTATCTTTTGAACAGAGTAGAAAAGACAGTGTAAAAGCCTTGGGAAGCAAGAGATTGCTACCAGGCTCTTTATTCTCATCTTGCATTTTTATTTTGTATTTCAACTTTATATCTATACAATGGAACTTCTTGATCTACATCTGTTCACTCTCTTAAAAGCATGCATAAGTAGCTAATTTTATTGAATGGGTTGAGAAGAACTAAGCTAACATGACCTAGGATCTTCATTACATGCAATTATCTTGTTTTATGCTGTACCCAACATCCCTTTAGAGCTACTTGAGAGAGAGTCTAAAGAAAGAACCTAAGACTTGAGAGAGCTAGATTAGAATCTAGACTCGAGAGAGCGAGATTAGATATGCATAAGCAAGAGATAGGGACTTAGAAATAAGCTCTATTTGCCAACATGCATCACATGCACCCTAGAGATAGGTTATGATATTATGTGGTCGCCTTATTTGTGTGTGTCATTTTGTCATTGCATAAATAAGAATAGAGGCTTATGTGTAGGTCCTATAGACTCATTGCATATATCGCATGCATTCTAGTACTAGAAGCCGTAGCATTTTCGTTGAGAGATGATTTGCTATTGTATGTGTGTTGCATGATCGCATAACATGAATGCATCCTAGGAAGTGTTAGCTGAACCCCTTCTCAACCCATTTCCCGCATATTCATCGCATCTTCCTTATTATCAACTCTTTTCGAAACTCCGTCGCATACGTTTATTTTATACCGCAAACAACAACCCAAAACAACTATTTGATTTACTGGTTACCGCAAAGTCTTCTTGAAAATTATCACCGCATACTGATTTCCTTAGTCCCTAAGTTCGACCCTGGACTTGCCAGGAAACTCAGTAGGGTTTATACTTGGATTTTGCTGAGAAAACTTGTTGCTCAACGCATTTCCATCACCGCATTTCATTCCATAATTTCATCACATAAAATAACGCATCAGCAGCCTGAACTGCTTTCCTTTGAAAAATGACTAGAGCATCAAAATAACTCAAAAACCACAATAGTATTTAAGCACAATGCTTCAGCAAATGTAGCTTTCAACCGCAACCCACCTACGTCAAAATTGACTGGTCAAGGCAACAGTCAAGAGGGAAACTGTCAACAACAATTGATTGGATTTAGAGGCAACAATAGCTTTAATGGAAGTGGCAACAGAGGAAGAGGAAGAGGCAGGGGTAACAAACCTACTTGCCAAGTCTGCACAAAATATGGGCATACTGCAGACGTTTTTTATCGGAGGTATAACAGAGAATTCTTACCCAACCAAAATAACGGTAAGAGGAGTAATCACAACCAAGGAAACTCAAGAATGCATCCATCTAATCCTTCATTGTTTGTCACAATACAGAACTCAAATCCGTTCCTACAAAGTGAGCCTACAGGAGACTTTAGTTGGTATTCAGACAGTGGGGCTACTAACCACATCACTGCTGACCACAACAATATAGCAAAACCATCTGATTATACAGGTCATGAGCTTGTCATGGTAGGTAATGGAGAACAACTAAACATTTCATCTGTTGGAAATGCTTGCTTATCTGCTCTTAGCTATAAACTAAATTTAAAATATGTTTTGTATGTACCAAGCATTGCTAAGAATCTAATCAGTGTTTCAAGGTTATACAAGGAAATCAAGTATCTGTTAAATTTCATACTAACTATTGTGTTATTAAGGATATATGTTCAGGTAAACACTAGTGACCAGAACTCTTAAGAATGCTTCATATCAGCTGGTTAAAGAAGAGGTGCTCCTTGTTGACGTAGATACAAAGGATGCTGTAGGTCTTGATAATCTAAGGAAAAAAAAAATAAGGAGTCCACTGCATTTGTTCTGTCAAATATTGGAGTAAATGTAGTAGAGTCTAAAGGATTGTGGCATAGAAGGATAGGTCACCCCTCACTTCGAATTTTGGAGTCAATTTTAAAGGCATGTAATCAACCTATGAAGTTAAATGATGATACTATTTTTTATGAATCTTGTTGCCTTGGAAAAGCTCACTCACTACCTTTTTCTAACTCTACATCTCATGCACGACATAAATTTGACTTAGTCTATACGGATGTGTGGGGACCTACCTCTATTAGCTCTAATGAAGGATACAAATACTGTTGGAATTGATGTCCTAATTCTCCCGGATTCTCATTGTTTATAATGATACACATTGTTTTATGAATAAAATAATTGTTATTTCATTCTGGCAATTACTCATATCCAATAAACAAAGCTCCATGGTTATTTTATGTAAACTTAAGCATGTATATGTGATATAAAAGTGGATCATGACTTAAGTGATAATCTAAATAGGTCTATAACATAAGGATTAAGCTGGGATACCTGATCCTGGTGACACTACGGATACGGCCCACTTTGTAGAGGTTTACAAGTGTTGTAAACTGCTAAAGATGGTAGATCCTGACTATTCATGTGAAGACATGCGAGGGGGTATCTTATACAAAGAGTTTGTATAAGATCGGACCACGAGATGACTAGAATCTGTATATAACGTCGTTGATACTAGAGACTTACATTCTCAACCTAAACGACCATAGGTGACACGACCCCAATCCTGAGTGTTTTGGAAATCTCTGCTTTTGAGGGCGGTTCTTTGATTATTATGGGTGAGAGTGGCTAGATTTTCAACTCAACATGCACTTTTTGGGACTTGTCTGATTTGGAGCTGGAAACTCAATACACAAGATGAAATTTACTCCTTTCTCGAAACAGGGATAAGTAGAGAGATTACTCCCTTAAGGCTGATTTCGAGGCTTGAACATAGTGGCCACAACTTCTCTTTGGAAAGAGGACACAAGTTATAGTAAAACTATGACTTATGTTCATTAGAGGGATCAGCAGTACTTAAGGAGTTAGATGTAACTACAGGAGCATAACGATTATTAGTCGAGTTGTACTTACGAGCGATCTTTGATGGGTTATTGCACGGTATTTTGGTTAAGATGGACACATAATATAAATGTGGTAAGAAGAGTTCAACTGTCGATCTTTAGTAGAGTACCTGACAGTTAACGGATGGTGAATCCCCGTGACTAAAGAGTTTAGTCAGTTATTCACGTACTGTTGGAGCTTCGAGCTATAGGTCCATAAGGTCCCCTTAGTAGCTCAATGGATTCAGTTGAGGATCAGTTCTTGGTGTTTATTTGAAATTTTCAAATTGACAAGAGGTAATTTGATTATATATGATATGATCGGTATGATGTATGAGATACATCTAGTAGAGGATTAATGTAAATGAGATTTACATTAAGTACCATGAAATAGAAAAGAAAAAAAAAGCTATTGGTTTATATTTTTCATGAGATGAAATATTAAAACTATAGGTTCTAAATATGGTATGGTAAGCTAGTTATCATTTATATTTGTAATAATATTAATTATTGGATAATTATCTCTTTTTCTCTAATAACCAATTGAATGAGAGGTTATTGGTAGTGTCATGGTAACCGTGAGATAAAAGGAAAAATGTTTTCTTAATTTTAGTAAGAAAAGATTTTGTAATGTTGAAAAATTGTTGTTTTGAGATTGCCAATCTCGGAAAAATTCTCATGGGAAGTTGTTAAGTAAATTGGATTTATTAAGCGCCAGCTTGGAGTAAGGTAAACGATCATGGAGTGTTAGTAGGCGACAAACATTCAGCTAAGCGATGAACTAAACGATTGCACAACTTTTGCTAGACGATCGCTTAGCTTTTCCTAAACGATTGGGCATCAACCTATACACGAGGTTCATATACGATTGTAATTTGGACTGATCTTTTTGCTGCTCATGAAAATCCTCGTGTTCGATTTCCTTCAATTGGTATCAAAGCCAGGTTGTTCTGATATTCCAAATTTCAATTCAGTTTTGAACTTCTTTTACAGTCTTGGTGGATTTTTTTTCTGCATTTGTGTTTAATGGTTAAGTGCATTTGTGGATGGAATTGATGAATTCTTTCGGGTTTAATTGCCTTTAGTTAAAGCTTTCTTCAATTACAAAGTGTTAATTTGTAAGGGCCCATATGTTTTTAGGCGTAATTAACTTGCGATCGAGTCTGTAATTCAAATAGTTTGAGTTAGTCGAGTCATTTGTGATGAAGTTTCAAAGATGGAGATGCAGTTCTCAACGAGGAAGAAGACCAAGAGTTGGTCGTATCGTGTAGCCTAAGGTAAAAGATCATTGGGATCTATCTAAGCGATCGTGTAGATTTTTCTATGCAATCGTGTATTATTTACTAAACGATGGGGTAAATCATTTATTCTATTGCGTAGCGTTGGTTGCCCGATCGTGTAGGCGATGGAGATAGACGATCGTAGTGGAGCATATGATGCTTATCGTTTAGTAAAAGGCACGCGCTAGACGATCGTGTAGTTAGCAAGCCTCATCGCTTAGTTACTACCTACATGGTCATGTAGTATATGATACTAATGCATTCGCTAAGCGATCGTTTAGCCGATGGTGCTTTGTCGCATCGTAGTCATTTAGACAATCGTGTAAGACATGCGTTGTGTGGAGCGCCCTAGGCGATCGTGTACCTCAGGCTTCATCGCTTAGTAAGAGGTACACGATTGTTGCTAAATGACTATTTAACTCTGGGAGCGTTGGTAAACGAGAGAGCAAATCATTTGTTCTTTTGTGTAGACGATCGCAGAGGTTTTGTACATGATATAGGAGGGAAATCTTATCCTAGTAACGCTACGGATGCGGCCTGCTTTGTAGAATGGCCACAAGTGTTGTGACTTGTCACAGATGGTTTGATCCTGATCATTCGTGTAGGGGACATGCGAACGAGGGCGTCCTATACAAAGAGTTTGTATAAGACTTGACCATGAAGTGTTAATGTCTCGTTATACAACACCGTTCATGTAAGACACTTCACTTCACTAGGATGACCATAGGTAACATGACCTCAATCCTAAGTGAGTTGGGAACTCCTGCCATTGAAGGTGGTCCTTTGATTTGTATGGGTGCGAGTGGCCAGGTCGCCGACTCAAACTTACCATTTTGGGAATTCGTCTGATTTGAGAGCTGGGAACTCAGCTACACAAGATGGAATTCACTCCTTCCCCGAAGTAGGGGCAAGTAGATAGATAGCTCCCTTAAGGACTAATTCCAGGACTTGAACGATGTGTCACCACACACCTTCTCTTGGCTCGAGAGGTGTTCACACATAGTTGGACTATGTTGTATTGTTCATTAGAGGAATCAGTGGTACTTAAGAAGTGAGATGTAACTACAATGGTAAAACGGTAAATTGGCCCAATTGTACTTACGAGCATCTGTGAAGGGTCATCATACTCATGATTGGCTATATCCGATGGACAAAGAAATATATTTGTGGTAAGAAGTGTTCAGCTATTGGTCTTTAGTGGAATGTCTGGCAGTTAACGGATGGTAGATCTCGTGGCTAAAGAGTTTAGTCAACTATTCACGTACCATTGGAGCTTTGAGCCACAGGTCCATAAGGTCCCCTAGGTAGATTGGATAAAGTCGAGAATCAGTTTTTTAGGTCAGTTTGAAATGTTCAAATTTACAAGAGGGAGTTCGATTATATATGATATAATTGAACTGGTTAATTATATATGATATAATTGACTAAATGTATAAGATATATTATTTTGGAGGAAATTAGATATAAATATGATTTATATCAAGTATAGAAGAAATTACTATAGTAGATATATGATATCAAACTATAGGTTAAGAATATAATATGATTATATTCATTTATTTATTTAATTAGTCGGTTATGTGATAATTGATCGATTTTCTTCTGAATCGTACGATAGTGGGAAAATCAATTTCACTGAAGAATAAAATAAAAATTGGTTTCATTTTGCAAAGAGTTCAAAAACATCGCTTACAGTGTGGAAACTTCACGATCGCTTAGTTGAGAGTCTATATGATAGCGCCTATTGATAACTTGTAGAAATGCAAGTTATTTATGCTGTTTTATTTAGATATTGTGGCAAAAAGAAAAGAAAGTTGCGTCGATAGTATAAGAATTGGCTAAGAAATACGAAAATTATGAAATGTCGTAAACACACACACTAACACCATTGCGTTGGCGAAATAGAATGTTTTAGTCTCTGTTTTGCAGGAAATAGATCACCGCATGCATTAATGGCTCAAAGACAAAATGTACAATGCATCTAAATCACATGCGCCAATCAATCAAGAACGAAGAGATAATCAACGCAATGACGTCGCATGCGAAAATCGATCAAAAGATTTAGCGATCAACGCATTTCAACCGCATGCGGCGATAGATCGAAGATGTGAAGAGTAACGCATTCGTAGGTGATTCTTACAAGTGTACAGCTTTTGTTGTGCAATTCTGACGGATTGACCGTGGAACAGAAAGGAATTTTCCATTGCGCCATTGTAGGAATTACCATAATTAGACAGTGGGGACCAAAATTTCAAAGAGCCAAGATCTTGCCTATAAATAGCTTCCTCAAATTCACTAAAAGGGATATACTCATACATATAGAGATATTCATAGATATACATACACAAATACATAGACATAGATTGATACTGATACTGGGGGGAGAGAGAGGCTGGTCTAAAGGG
>NC_052358.1:5110803-5144370 GCF_009727055.1 Benincasa hispida
CATGGCAAATCCGATTCTGTTGGCAAACGATCGCTATAGGCCTATTAGGGACTATGCATCGCCAAACCTCTATGATTTCTCTCCTGGAATCATGAGGCCTGCTCTCGATTGGAGCAGATTCGAGATGAAACTGGTGATGCTGCAGATGATCCAGACTGCAGGCCAATTCGGAGGAAGGCATGGCGAGGATCTGCACGCCCACCTCCGAAGTTTTATTGAAATTTGCAATACTTTTGTATTCCCAAACATCTTTGCTGAAGAAGTTCGACTAACGTTGTTCCCATTTTCTCTCTGTGATCAGGCTAGAAAATGAGCTTATTCGCTCAAACCAGGAGAGATTACTTTTTGGGAGCAAGTAGTGGAAAAATTCATGAAAACGTATTTTCCACCTACCGAGAACGCAAGACGAACAGAGCTTATTACTAATTTTGAACAAGATATGGACGAATAGCTCAGCGATGCTTGGGCGAGGTTTAAAAGGTTGGTTCGAGATTGTCCGCATAATGGGCTACCAGACTACCTTCAAATGGAAATTTTCTATCACGATTTGAATCCTGCTTCGCAGACCGATACTAATGCGGTAGCCGCTGGTGGTCTGCTTGACAAAACTTATGAGGAGGCGACGAATATTCTGGGCCGCATCTCCAAAAACCATGAAGACTAGAGGGAGAGTGACCAGAGATTGAGACTCAAAGATTCTGATGCAAATAACGGTGCCATTGTTTCATTACAAAACCAAATGACTGCAATGATGAATTTGATTCAAGGAATGGTGATAAGCAGCCCAACACCGCAAAGTGGGCAAATTAACGCAATAAGTCAAAACATCGCAAGGTGTACGACTTGCGGTGATGGGCATGCGATGGAAGATTGCCTGCAAAATCCACAGTCTGTATATTTTCTAAAGAATAACCCCTTTTCAAACACTTACAACCCCGGGTAGAGAAACCACCCCAATTTTGCTTGGAAGAATCAACAACAAAATTTTCAATCTGTGATTGTTCCAACGCAACAATGGTCAACAGAGCAACCAAGCAAGTGGCTCACAATAACCAATGCAATCTTCTTCTCTAGAGAGACTATTGAAGCAATATAAAGAGAAAAACGAGACAGTGCTTCAAAGTCAGGCTACGTGCATCCGCAACCTTGAATTTCAAATGAGCCAGATTGCGAATGAGCTAAAAATCAGACCACAAGGGGCATTGCCAAGTTCAACCGAGCTTCCACGCAACCCAGGGGGATCAGATAAGGAGCAATGTCAGGTTGTGACATTGCGCAATGGAAAGACTGTGGAGGGAGAAAAGAAGGATCAGAGTAGAACAACTTCCATCGCAATTGAGCCCAAGATTGCGATAATGCAAGAAGAAAAAAGAGAGAATGAAACAATGGAACCTGAGGCTACGTCGACCTCAAAGTCAAATGAAATAGGAACCGTGAAAGTTTAGTTACCACCTTTCCCTCAGATGTTAAGAAAAAAGAAAAATGAAGAGGTACAGTACCAACACTTCTTATCTATGTTAAAGAAAATACATGTTAACATCCCTTTCAGTGAAGCGATTGAGGAAATGCCTGCTTATGCCAAGTTTCTGAAGGACATGGTAACTAAGAAGAGAGGCGCTGGAAAATTTGCCACGGTGGCATTAACACAAAGTTCCAAATCTATTATTCCACCGAAGATAAGCGATCCTGGGAGCTTCAATATTCCTTGCTCCATAGGAGGACTCTATATTGGGCAAGCCCTGTGTGACTTGGGGGCCAGCATAAATTTTATGCCGCTGTTAATCTTTCGACAATTAAATGTGGGGCAACTTGTGCCCACATCAGTGACTCTCCAATTGCCTGACAGATCTCTGGTTCATCTAGAAGGTAAGGTGAAGGATGTGCTGATCACGATTGATAAATTTATTTTGCCAGCTGACTTCATCATCTTAGATTATGAGGCCGACAAAGATGTGCCCATCATTTTGGGGCGACCTTTCCTATCAACGGGTCATGCTCAAATTGATGTGCACAAGGGAGAAATCACTTTGAGCATAAATGGACAGAAGCTCAAATTTAATATAATTCGTGCCATGAAATTCCCGGATGAGGAAGACCTACAAGATTCTGATGATGACCTAAATTTAATTGAAGAAGAAAAGTTTGATGAAGAGTGTGAAAAAGAGGATGCCAACGCATCCGTAGCTGCCTGTAATGCGATCGTAGCAAAAACAAACAAAGAAGATGGAACAATCGCAACGCAAGAAGAAGAACCAAAAGAAGAAAGAAAAACAATGCAACCTTCCCTCGTGGAACCACCAACACTTGAACTGAAGACCCTACCAACACATTTGAAGTACACATTTCTGGGGCAGAATGAGAAGCTGCCAGTGATAATTTCCTATGCACTCAACGCATATCAAGAGAATGCGTTGATGAGCATTCTCAAGAAACATGAGCGAGCAATTGGCTGGACGCTCGCTGACATTAGAGGAATTAGCCCTGTGTATTGCATTCATCACATTCTTCTCGAGGACAACCACAAAGCAACTATTGAAAATCAGTGCAAACTTAACCCTGCGATGAAGGAAGTCATCAAAAAGGAGATTACCAAGTGGCTGGATGTGGGCATTATCTATCCCATTGCAGACAACACGTGAGTCAACCCCATGAAATGTGTGCCGAAGAAGGGCAGAATGATGGTAGTCCCTAATGAGAACAATGAATTGATACCGCAAAGAACCATCACTGGATGGCGCATATGTATGGACTACCGCAAATTGAATGCGGCCACAAAGAAAGATCACTTATCTCTGCCATTCATTGATCAAATGCTAGATAGACTAGTAGGGAATTATTTTTACTGCTTCTTGGATGGATATGATGGGTACAATCAAATCATGATAGCTCCTGAAGACCAAGACAAGACCACATTCACCTGCCCATATGGAACTTGCCTTCGCCACATGCATTGTGCCCTACAATTCTCGAGCACGTTTCAAGGTGAATGAGTGGAATCTTTCAGACTTCTCGAAGACTCATGGAAATATTTATGGATGACTTCTCCCCCATTTGGGGGAACAACTTTTGAAAAAAAGTTCTGCTTAGCCCCCCAAAATTTTGGAAAAAAATAAAAAAAAAAAAATACCTTTGAAACAAGGAAATGTACGAGACCGAACTAGTGCTTTCAACTGGGAAATTTTCACTTCATGTAAAAAGGTAAGTTGGAACAGGTCCCCGAAAGTTGGAGTGACCAAAGCAAAGATTGACGCAAATGATAAGCCTTCCACCTCCACACCAACTGAAATGCTTGCGAAGCTTCGACGCATGCTGGATTCTATAGACGATTTGTTAAAGACTTTTCTAAGATTGCACGACCACTGAGTGCATTGTTAGAGGCGGACAGAAAGTTTGAATTTGACAATAATTGCCTCAACGCATTCTGAGTTTTAAAAGATGTGCTGATTACTGTGCCCGTCTTGATTACGCTGGATTGAACATTGTCATTCAAAATCATGTGCGACGCAAGCGGGTTTGTGATGGGAGCCGCATTAGCGCAAAAGAAGAAAACTATTTTGCACCCCACCGCATATGCGAGTAAAACTCTGAACCCTGCTCAAATCAATTATACCACCACTGAAAAAAAACTCCTAGATGTGATCTTTCCGTTGGAAAAATTTCGGGCATATCTATTGGGAACGAAGGTACTCATTCACATTGATCACTCGGCAATCAAATATTTGATGACAAAGAAGGACGCAAAGTCGAGATTGATCAGATGGGTTCTCCTCCTTCAAGAATCTGATATTGAAATATTTGATCGAAAGGGGATAGAGAATCAAGTTGCGGATCACTTGTTCAGATTGGAAAATCCCGAGGTTGACCGCAATGAATCTGAGGTGAGTGCTGTGTTTCCGGATGAGCAGCTATTCCACATAGAAGAATTGCCCTGGTATGCGGACATCATTAATTACTTGGTTTGTGAACAATTCCCTGAATATTACACCTACCATCAATGGAAGAAGTTGAAGAATGAATGCAGACACTATTATTGGGATGAGCCGAATCTGTATAAAAGCGGTGCAGACCAAATCATTCGATTATGCGTACCAGATGCTGCTCAACAACGCATATTGTCACAGTGCCATGATTCGCCATATGGAGGGCACTTTGGAGGGCAACGTACTGCAGCCAAAGTTTTGCAAAGTGGATTCTTTTGGCCTTCATCGTATAAGGATGTTGTCGACTACGCAATGAAATTTGATTGGTGTCAACGCACAGGAAACATTTCATGGAAGAACACAATGCCAATGAATACTATCTTGGAGCTGGAACTATTTGACATATGGGGGATTGATGGGACCATTCCCTAATTCAAACGATAAGCATTATATTTTATTAGCCGTCGACTATGTCTCCAAGTGGGTAGAGGCAACTACATGCGCCGTAAGTGATTCGGCGGTAGTCTTCCAATTCCTGAAGAAAAATATTTTCACTCGTTTTGGCACTCACTGTGCCATCATAAGTGATGAAGGATCACACTTTGTCAATCACAATATTAAGAAGCTGCTGCGCAAGTATAATATCATCCACAAAGTGGCCACCGCATACCATCCGCAAATGAATGGCCAAGCTGAAGTGTCCAATCGAGAAATTAAATTGATACTTGAAAAGGTAGTAAAGCCTTCACGAAAAAACTGGGCAACAAAGCTTGATGAGGCGTTGTGGGCATATCGGACTGCATTTAAAACACCCATTGGTATATCCCCCTATGCGCTGGTATTTGGTAAGGCGTGTCACTTGCCTTTGGAGCTGGAATATAAGGCACTGTGGGCAGTAAAGAAGCTGAATTTTGATTTGAAAAAGGCAGGGGAAGCGCGAAAAATGCAACTGGTCAAGCTAGAAGAATGGAGGAACAATGCATATGAAAATGCGAAGATTTACAAAGAGCACACCAAGCGCTGGCATGATCAATGCATATGCAGTAAGAACCTCCAAATCGGGCAAAAAGTCTTGCTTTTCAATTCACGTCTGTGACTCTTCCCGGGAAAGCTAAAGTCACGTTGGTCTGGATCGTTCATAATTCAACAAGTACTTCCGCATGGTGCGGTGGAATTATCAAATGACGACGGAACCAACATATTCAAAGTCAATTGGCAGCGAGTAAAGGCATACCATGGAGAAGACTGCCATCGCCAAGTCGACTCCATGGAACTAGGAAACTTTGAATGAAGAAGGAAGTAGGTGGTCCCTGCGTTATCAAATGATCGCAACTTATCAGGGATGCAAGATTTAGGAAACCTCAAGTCTTCAACTCTTTTCTCCACTACTCGAAAATTTCACTATCTTTTCAATTCTGATTTATTCTTACTTTACTATCACTATCGTTTTTACAAAAAAAAAAAAATGTGATAACGATTTTTATTTTGTTTAAAATAATTTGATCCTCTCTTTGTTTTTCTTACAACGATCGAGGCGCTGAATTGCAGAAATGTTATGCGAAGCAACACTTATCTTATTACATCACCGCAACCCAACGAAGATTGATCGCCGCAAAGATGGATGCGTCAATACAATGCGGGCGACAACGCAAAATTTAGGAGTGTACTCTTCCTTAGCTCTATTTCCAATTTTGCGCTATGACATTGCATTTTAGTTTTTAAAATTTTATCACCGCATCCTTTTTAATCACAAAAATCATTTGACACATATAAATTTAGTGAGTTACCGCATTCTCTTTCTTATCCAAGTATGATTTCAATGATGATAAATATACTTCTCTCCTTCGTATACACTAGAGTCAACTTAGTCTTAAAATAGTCACCTCATGAAATATTTCTGGAAGTTAGGGGTTTGCTAGCTTCCTTTCAAACACTCTTTACAAGCATTCTATGACCATCGCATGACCTATTTTAACTTCTTTTGGCAATGAGAACATTGCCGTATTTTAAATTTGGGGGTGAGGCATTTATTTTTGACCTTGCTATCTTCTACAAAAAAAAAAACATTTTTTAGAATAACAACTCCACTGTCAATGCAATGGGAAACCCTTGTTGATAAGAGTTAAGTTGTGAAAGGTACTTACACGTAGTTGGATGTCCACATGACACACGTAGGGGCAAGCCAAAACGAAAGTAAATCGCCAGGATCAATGCATAAATTGATCATCGCGATTCCACTGCCAAATCGGTATGAGTTTAGTCTGAGAAAGAGTTCATTGCTCGTAGTTGGATGTCCGCATGACACACGTGGGGGCAAGCCAAAACAAAGGAAAGGTACTTGGATCAGCGTAAGGTTAGAAAAAATAGCAATGAAGAAAATTTTTGTGCAAGGATAAAATCATTTGACACCCTAGAAGAAAATTTTCTTTTAAAATAAATCATGCGATGTTCCGAAATTTAGTAAAGTCCTTTTGAAAGTTAAGCTTGCAATCCTTAAGTCTTAGAAATATTTTAAGAAGAGACTTGAATAAGACTTAAGAAAATTCTGGTATATAGGATTTGAATGAAGTATCCTTGAGAAATCTAGGGAAGAAAACTTTGCAGTTAACTTGCTAAAGGAATCTTTAGCTTATGCTTGAGGACAAGCATTGTTTAAATTTGGAGGTGTGATAATGGGAAAAAATGCACGTTATCATAATGCTAAGTTCTTAAACAATGTTGGATTGCGTTGATGAAATATGTTAAATTGCGTCAATTAAGCATAAATTGTATAATATTGCAGTCGCATGCGTCCAACGCATTAGAGCAATTGATCTTTACATTTTTGTGCAGAACATGCATTAACGCAATGCAGAGATTACAATTATAGGAATATATTGGTCGAGTGCAACTTCACCACAAGACTTTGCGTTGATCGTGCTCGCAAACATTTGCCCAAGAAGAATCACTGCAACTTGGTCAGCACAACATGATGGGCTCATCCGGGTGATAGGATAATTAAGAGCGATGGGTCAGAAAGCTGATGACAGTCAGATCTAAATTAAGTTGACAGCCAATAACGGTCACAATATACATTCAGCTTTATCGGTAACAATCATCTGGCGCGTCAATCAGGAATTAAAGCTGTCCTATTTGTACAACTGGGAGAGAGAAGGCGCCTTTCACCTTTGATGCCCTATAAATACCAAGTGCAATCTTCAGAAAAGGGGTTGATCAGTTAACGAATTCATCAGTGCTCTGTTCATAGTTTTCTTTTCCATTTTACGGCGGGGCAAGAGAAGAGTGGTGACGCCGGAGATCGCCCAAGGCAGCTTGAGAGAGAACCTTGGGGCGTATCGAGAGAAGGTTGGAAGAATGCATTAACTAAAGCGAGAAGTATTTCTAGAGATGGAAACAACCTTGTGTTCATCACGTTCATCTCTGTTTCACGATAGACGTAGGGGAACGTGGCCGATCACTGAAAGGTGTACGCCAAGGGAAAGTGAAACCTTAGTTGTGTCCTTAACACGATTGACAAACTTGCGATGTTTTTACTCTTTACTCTTTCTCTTTCTACCTCATTCATAAGACTTGCCATCGCATCAATAGATTCTTTTGTATAACTTCACAGCCAGTCCTCAACCCCTGTATCATGTATCATGTATCATAGTAGATTAGGATTTTACTTTATCAACACATTTTATTTACAACGCATTTTATTTTATCAACGCATTTTTACTTTTAGCGCAATTTATATTTCTGTACAAACTAAAATTCTTTATTCATTATTACAACCGGTCGCATATATCACATAAGTATCACATTTAATGACAACAATCCTCGTGTTCGACCTCGGATCACTCTGAGAAACTTATGTTGGAATTATACTTGGTTTTAGCGTAAGGAAACTTTTGACACGCACTACTTCATCGCATACTACGAGCATATCACTATCAACGCATACACTTAGAATGTAGTATCGCATAAAATGTCTTTATCGCAAATCACGTGAGCGCATATAGAGCATCATTCATTCATTCATCAGCGCAATAGATAAAGATAGCATTCCATTTTCACCGTTACAAGTTTATGGCAACATGAGCTTGTATTACATTCATCCATCAGTAGTGTGTATAAGGGATACAAAACATAACATAGAACAACACTTCGTTCGTATCCTTACAAGTTTATGGCGCCGTTGCCGGGGACATGAGCTTGTATGATTCATATTCACATTGTCCATATGCTTAAAGATTAAATTACACCCTCACAAGTTTATGGCGTCGTTGCCGGGGATTGGTAACGGTTAGCGTTGAATACTTTTGTGGTATTTTGCAGGACAGATCTTTGTTGTACTGTCTGTTTATCGTAAAGAGTAGGTTGACGGTTTATGAGTATTGGAACTGATCCAGAATTCAAAGCTGACCTAGAGATCGAACCTACTTTTCGCACGAGGGCACGCCAGAACAGAATCAGGCAGAGAAGAGTAAATATGGCTAACAATAAGAGGCCCAAAGGAAATCAAGGGGTGAATCGGCCAGCACAAGATCCTATCTTTCTTGTTGCTGACCACAATATCCCCATGAGAAACTATGCGACACCGAATCTTTATGACTTCTCGCCCAGAATTTCACGATCAATGGTTGAGGAGAACGCATGATTTGAAATAAAGTCGGTCATGCTCCAGATGATACAAAATGCGGGGCAGTTTAGAGGTCTACAAGGTGAAGACCCGCACGCCCATCTGACCAGCTTTGTGGAGATGTGCAACACTTTCTCCATCCCTGCGTCACCCCTAAAGGAATTAGACTTTACCTCTTCCCGTACACACTGAGGGATGAGGCAAAGAGGTGGGCTCATTCGTTGGAGCCAAATGAAATCACATCATGGGACCAGTTGGTGGAACGGTTCATGAAGAAATTCTTCCCTCCAGCTGTCAACGCAAGGAGACGAAAAGATGTGCTGAATTTCGAGCAAATGGATAATGAGACTCTAAGCACCGCTTGGGTGCGTTTTAGTAGATTGGTGAAAAATTGTCTGCATATCGGGATTCCTGATTGCGTTCTGATGGAAACATTTTATAACGGCCTGAATCGATGAACGCAAGCCGTTACTGATGCCTCCGCAATAGAAGGATTCATGGATAATACCTACACGGAAGTCAAGATCATCATTGATCACATTTTGCGAAACACGGATGACTAGGTGGATGACGGGTATGGGGAAGAGGCCCTGAGAGAAGAAGAACTAAAAACGCCATTGTACCAGTGGATACAATGACAACCTTGGCCGCACAAATGGCCGCGGTGACCTCTCTCCTTCAAACGATGGCAATTAATCAAGGTGCCCTCTCTCAAAATTCAGCACAACCTAATGCGCCGGCATAAGTGGCCACAATAAGTTGCGTCCAATGCGGAGGGGGCCATGCTATAGAGATGTGCCCATCGAACCCGCAATCAATGTTTGCTATCCAAAACATCCCTCATAGCAACACTTATAATCCAGGTTGGTGGAATCACCCTAACTTCGGTTGGGGAGGGAATCACAAACAAGGGGGCCAAAGTAACCATTAGAACAGTAATTTAGGGAATCGAGGAAATCCTCCATCTTTTCACCAGAATCAGAATCAGAGTCATCAAAGGCAATTGCATAACCAATCGTCCTCATCAAACACCTCTGTGAATTCATCATCATTGAAGTCCCTGCTCAAATAATACATTGAGAAAAATGACGTAGTCATGCAATCGCAGGCGTCGTCAATAAGGAACTTGGAAATCCAAGTTAGGCAATTGCCAGCCGAGCTTTGCAACAGAACACCGTGAACACTTCCAAGTAACTCAGAAGACCCAGGATCTCATGGGAAGGAACAATGTCCTTGATGACATTACGCAGGCAAGTTTGACCGCCTGCAGGGGTGTGGATTGCGATAATTGTGAAAATTTTCTTTCATTCAGCATCCCTAAAATCTATGTTTAATTGCTTTCTTTATAGCTTTCCTTTACTGCTTTCTGCATTGCATTATTTCTTGCTTTCCTAAAAATAGCCTTTACTACTTTGTGAATTTACTTTCAATTTAATTCAATTGCGTTATTTTTATGCCTTGTTCAATTTACTTACTTCTCTGCATTAGTTGCGTTGCTCTTAAATCTCTATGAATGACTGACTAAAAGAAAATGAACACCGCAAAGTCTTAGCGACTTGCGTTGTTGATGAAAATAATAATAATAATAAATATATATATATATAAATAAAAATAAAAATAAAAATATAATAATAATAAACTTTAATAAACATCCGGTATGCATTGCGATGATGGGTGCATCTTGTGTTGATAAGATACACTTTGCGTCCATCCTACTGAAATGCATTGCGCTGAAGGGTGTGTTGCACATGTATGTGTTTTGCGCCTGTCCTTAGCGAAAGCGCACTATGTCGAGGTAGTGTTGCGCCAGTAGAAATACCGTGCGCCCATCCTCCAGAAATGCACTGAGTTGAGGGGTGTGTTGCGCTAATGCATGCATTGTTGCCCGTCCTCTGCAAATATGCATTTGCGTTAACGGATGCATCAAGTTAATCTTTAACCTTGCACCCATCCGAATAAAACACAAAAGATAAATTCTTTTTGAGAGAGAGTAGTCCAATCGCTTAGGCTTCCAAGGAAATGATGACTTGGCAGATGAAAGGACGTCCTTTTCTGCTAATTCATAAATGCGAGAAGCTCGACGAGCAGGCTTTTTGAGTATCTCGAGGCCTGCCACACAGAATTTGCATTGGGCCCTTCAAGGCCGAACCTATAAATTCCCTCGTCCTTCGTCTGAGGAAGTCTATTTGAATCTTTTACGAAAAAGAAAACCCTAAGCGAATCCTTTGCATACCCAACCTTCGAAATTTCTTCCTAAGTCCTAAGAACTTTCCCAACTCTATCACTCACCAAAGCCATGGCCAAGCAACCCTCACATTCATCTTCCCTACCTTCATCACCTTCCCCAGCCCAAGTCACCACAAGGGAGGCGGCATTCCTCGCAGCAAGCCGCCGCCTCGTCGCCCAGCCGAAGCCTATCCCAAGAATCGCCAGAAAACCTCGGCGAAACCTGTTGTAGCCAAACCACTCCAAATCTGAGAGGGGCCGAGCATGGAGAGTGCCCCACTCCCAACATTGTCGTCAGAAAGCGAGAAGAAGAGAAGAGATGAAAGAGAAGTGTTTGGGAGGTCCTGAGCAATATGGAAAAGAAGGGAGGGCTACCCGAAGCCGGAGTTGTTAATCAGCCCTTGCCTTCGGAGGAGGAGATGGCGGAAGCTTCACGAAGAAGCGCCCTGGCCGTTTCGAATCCTAAGGAAACTGTTCAAACAGAATCCTATGAGGGACCCCTCAGGGTTTCTTTGGAGGAGGTGAAAGCGAAGAAGTTACCAGAAGTGGCTAAAGGGAAGAAGAAAAGAAAGATCAAGGAGAAGCGGGCGGAAGAAGATGAAGAAGCCCGGCCAAAGAAGGAAAAGAAGGAGAATAAAGAAAGGAAGTCAAGTGAGAAGAGGGAGCGCAGGCGAGAAGAGAAGCGCCTAAAGAAGGAAGAAAAGAAGAAGAGGACTGAAAGCCTAGATGTCGAAGGAGAATCCACCACCGCAAGGGTGGTAGAGGCGGTGTCAACGCAAGAAAAAGAATCAACGCAACCTCCAGAGGCATCAACGCATATCAAGATGGTTGCGACTGAAGACTGAGAGGATCCAGACATTACCCCTCTAATGCGGTATCGCAAGGAGAATGCGCTGCAAGGGTCAACAAGCGACCCACAATTTTGGCAAGAAGAGAAGGAAAGAAGAAAAAGGGAAGAAGAGGAAAAACAAGAAAAGATGTTACGAATGCAACAAATCATCGCAGAAGGAAATTTAAGAAGAAAACTCCAAGATGCGGAAGTGCGCCGTAACAACGCAATTTTGGCCGAAGAAGAGAGAAAAAGGCACGAGGATGAACAGCGCATATTGTTGGCCTCAGAGTAATTTAAAAAAGAAATGAGAGAAGAAGAAGAGGAAGAAAAGAAGAAGAAGGAAAAGAAGGAGAAACGGCGCAAAGCAAATGTGCAGCGCATTAGAGAGAACAAGAGAAAAGAAGTTACGGAGTGGAGAAGGGAAGAAGAAGATTAGCGCAAGGAACGGGAACGGAAACAAAGACAAAGGTCCCGCCTTGCATTGGCACAAGGTAAGGGAAAAGAAAAAGTGGAAAGCAGTGAGCTTGCATTGACCAAAGGGCGCCCATCAAAGAAGAAGGAAAATGATGACATGATGATGGAAATGGGGTTCTTTCCTGCGTGGGTGGGAGACATTTTGACATTGCCCATCGATCATAATTCCAATGGTAGTGAGAGCTTTTTACAATGGACAACTTCATGGCACCAAAGATGTGGTGATCATGAAAGGGTGTATAGTGCCATTCAGCGCAAGGGACATCAATTAATTATATAAGATGAAGGACATCCCAGATGCGTCGGGTAACAAAATTATTGATGATCCCCAAGAAGAGCAAATGGAAGATGCGCTGAGAACATTAACGCAGCTGGGCACTCAGTGGTCGGTATCCTTGAAAGGCATCAAGACCCTTGCGTCCAACAAACTGCTTCCGGAAGCGCGTCTTTGGGTTTACTTGGTGAAAAAGCGGCTCATCCCTACATCGCATGACAAAACAATTTCAAGGGATCGAGTAATGGTCGCATATTGCATAGTTTCGAGCTTATGCCTCTCAGTGGGTGTAGGTATTGAAGAGGAGCCAATGCCAGAAGTCCATGGTCTTATCAACACAAAGATCTTGAGAATGCTTCTCAAGGACTCTCCTCATTGCCCCGAGCTTCCACTTAAATGGCCCCTTATCGATTTGAATGTGCCGTAGCAGCCAAAGCCTAAGAAGCAGCTCAAAGATGACAAAGGCAAAGGAAAAGTTCAAGAGCAATCAACGCAAGACTAAATACCCTTGGACCCCTTACCTTTAGTTATTCGCCCTCCAAGCCCACCAACGGAACCCCTCTCCCCATTCCCTGAACACCTTACAAATCTCCTCCTTGCTCCCTATTCACCCAACGCATTTCCAACAACATCTTCCTCCCCTCCATCTCCACCACATTGTTCTCCTCCCAAGCCCACCTACTGAACCCCTCTCCCCACTCCCAGAACACTTTATAAATCTTCTCCTTGCTCCCTATTCACCCAACGCATTTCCAACAACATCTTCCTCCCCTCCATCTCCACCACATT
Organism: Benincasa hispida; assembly: GCF_009727055.1. Taxonomy (NCBI): domain Eukaryota; kingdom Viridiplantae; phylum Streptophyta; class Magnoliopsida; order Cucurbitales; family Cucurbitaceae; genus Benincasa; species Benincasa hispida. The sequence continues at coordinate 5,123,940 of NC_052358.1, forward strand.
GTTCTCCTCCATCGTCGCATGTTGACAACCCACATGGTTTGGGTGAAGGCACTTCTACTCAACCTCAAACCGTTGATGGTGAAACATCGCAGGTGCATCCCTCCACCGCAACCCTTGCTGCTGAACTAGCAAAGATATGTTCTCTTCTCTCTCATCAATGAGAATTCTTCTGCCAACAAATAATGGAGTTACAAGAGAGCCACACAGAGGTTCAACGCAGTATTGCGATGACACGGCAGGTGCTGATCAACATTCAACGCAATATTTTCACGATCCACCTGAACCAAAGACAAATGGTAGAGTGCAACCATGAGTATTTTAACTTTTTGACAGCCTATTTACATGGTCCCATGGTGCCTCCGCATTTATAGCAACCTCTGCATTTTGAAGAAACTCATCGAGTTCCTCCACAAAATCCTTCACCAGAGCCCCCGCTGCAACTCTAAATTTGGGGGTGTGCCACCTTCTCAATAAATCTGCAAATTTTTCGTTGCGGTCATTCTTTTATTTTATTCAATTCATTATTCTTATGTATAGAAGCTATACCTTGATTTTTTTGTATATGCTTAAATTTTGTGTTGCGATAATTGTAATTCTATTTATACTTAATTTTAATACAATTGAGTAACTATTCTTTCCGTATGTGTTAACCTCTTTACTTATCATCCTTTGTCAAATATTGCGATATTCCTTGTCTATAATTTTGTGTTATTAATTGTGCTACCATGATGAGTAATATGCATCCCCTTAGCAATATTTCTTATACTTTTCACTTTTTGACTAACACTTAGATAATTCATAGCAATAGCACTGCTTTACCTTTTCTATTTCAAGACTCTACTCAAACCTTCTTTTCAAAATTTTGACTAAGTATTTTGTCTTTTCTGTCCAAAACAATGCAATGAGAACCTTGTGCATCTCTAAATTTGGGGGTGGGGAAGGTCTGAGTAGATACGATCAAGCAGATCGGTCATTATCAGGAAAATGCGTTCATTATCGAAAAAAATATATATTTCATAAAAACTCCAATGTTAGCGCAAAGGAAAATCCCAACCTGATAAAAGTTAAGTCGTGAAAGGAATCTGCCCGTAGTTGGATGTTCGCATGTCACCCATGGGAGCAAGTCAGAATGAAGGTAGGTTTCCAAGATTGATGCAATATGAAAAGAAAGAAAAGAAAAAAAAAGAGAGAAAATAAGAATACAAGGGACAACTCCTCTGACCAGCAAAAATAAAAGCTTAGCTGAAAATCAAGAGTTGAAGTTAGATTGGAACACAACCATAGTTGAATGCTCGCATGACACTCGTGGGAGCAAGCCAAAACAAAGGATGTAACCATGATCAACAGTCTCTAATAAAATGATGCAAACCAGACTACCACATAAAGACGCAACTAGTTGTTTTTGCAAGAAGAGGTAAACATTCTTCTCAAAACAAGAAGGGAAATTTTGAGTAGAGGTTTGTTGTATAAAAGAATAAAGTAGAAAATGTTGATGAATTGTTAAAGGATAGAAGGAAATTGCATTGTTAAGTAATGTTGTAGAGGTGGAGCATTCGGAGCAACCAATCGACGCAAAGTTAGGATAGGAATTGAGGGAAATTGCCTTAGTTGAAGATATGCTTGAGGACAAGCATATATCTAAATTTGGGGGTGTGATAACTTGTAGAAATACAAGTTACTTATGATGTTTTATTTAGATATTGCGGCAAAAGGAAAGAAGGTTGCGTCGATAGTATAAGAATTGGCTAAGAAATATAAAAATAATGAAATGTCATAAACGCACCCACTAACACCATTGCGATGGCGAAATAGAACGTTTCAGTCTCTGTTTTGTAGGAAATAGATCACCACATGCATTAATGGCTCAAAGAAAAAATGTACAACGCATCTACATTGCATGCGTCCATCAATCAAGAACGAAGAGATGATCAACGCAATGATGGCGCATGCGACAATCGATCAAGAGCTTTAGCGATCAACGAATTTCAACCACATGCGGTAATAAAAAACAACATTGCATGCGGCGATAGATCGAAGATGTGAAGATCAATGCATTCGTGAGCGATTCTGACAAGTGTACAGCTTTTGTTGTGCAACTCTGACGGATTGACCGTGGAACAGAAAGGAATATTCCATTACGCCATTGTAGGAATTACCATAATTAGACAATGGGGACCACAATTTCAAAGAGCCAAGGTGTTGCCTATAAATAGCTTCCTCAAATTCGCTAAAAGGGATATACTCATACATATAGAGATATTCATACATATACATACACAGATACGTAGACATAGACTAATACTGATACTAGGGGGAGAGAGAGGCTGGTCTGAAGAGACTTACAGAGTAAATCTAGGAGAACTACGAGACAAGGACGAAAGGTGAGTCTTCGAGCAAAGAATTCTTCCGATTTCTAAAGCTGAAGCTCTGTGCAACAGGTCAATTCTACCGGGAAAGCAAGCCTGAGAGGGAAGCTTTCCTCTCCACCACATCCATACGCCGGCAAGCACAAGTCTCCGATCGAGATCTGTGTCAAGACATTGACACTCTTTTCGTATTTGTTTCTATTCTCTAATTCATCTTCTGTGTTCATCTTCTTTAATCTCTCATTCACAAACATGTATCAAACACTTAATTTTAGAATTAAATGTTATCATCGTCATCGTTATCATCTCTCTGTCTCTTTCCATACATTTATCATCCATTTTCTCCATGATGTGTTCTTAATCCCCGGGTAAATAGCGAGAATTAAGCGAGTGAGATAATCTATGTCAAGGAATCAATTAAGTTTAAAGCATGATCGACGAAATCTTCACCTGTGAGAGCAGAAGTGAAGATGTTATTCCGCCTATCGAGAGAAAGTTGGAAGAATGCGTTAATTAAAGCGAAAAGTATTTCCAGAGATGGAAACAGCCTTACGTTTATCACGTTCATCTCTGTTTCACCAGAGACGTATGGGAACGCGGCCGATCACTGAAAGATGTACGCCAAGGGAAAGCGGAACCTTAGTTGCGTCCTTAACACGATTGACGAACTTGCGATGTTTTTACTCTACTCTTTCTCTTTCTACCTCATTCATAGGACTTGCCATCACATCCATAGATTCTTTTGTACAACTTCACAGCCAATCTTCGACCCCTGTATCATGTATCATTTATCATAGTAGATTAGGATTTTACTTTATCAACGCATTTTATTTACAATGCATTTTACTTTATCAACACATTTTTACTTTTAGCGCAATTTATATTTCTGTACAAACTAAAATTCTTTATTCGTTATTACAACCGGTCGCATGTATCACATAAGTATCGCATTTAACAACAAAAATCCTTGTGTTCGACCTCGGATCACTCTGAGAAACTTGCGTTGGAATTATACTTGGTTTCAGCACAAGGAAACTTGTGACACGCACTACTTCATCACATACTACGAGCTTATCACTATCAACGCATACACTTAAAACGTAGTATCGCATAAAATGTCTTTATCACAAATCACGTGAGCGCATATAGAGCATCATTCATTCATTCATCAGTGCAATAGATAAAGATAGCATTCCATATTCACCGTTACAAGTTTATGGCAACATGAGCTTGTATTACATTCATCCATCAGTAGTGTGTATAAGTGATACAAAACATAACATAGAACAACACTCCATTTGTATCCTTACAAGTTTATGGAGCTGTTGCCGGGGACATGAGCTTGTATGATTTATATTCACATTATCCATATGCTTAAAGATTAAATTACACCCTCACACATATCGCCTAAACGATCGCACAACAGCGCACTAAACGATCGCATGCTTTCTCTAAACAATCGCTCACCTTCTCTAAACGATCGCTTAACACGTCGAGCTTTTCTAAACGATCGCTTACACTTTACTAAACGATCACTTAGTAAAACCTACACGATCGTGCACCTTTCTCTAAGCGACAAGCACCCGACTATACGATAGTCACCTACTATCTGCCACTTGCTTGTCGTTCTACACGATCGTCCTTTTCTCTTCCCTCTACTAATTCCATCAAAGCCTACTCTTTGGATTCTCACTCCGAGAATTCCAAGGGCTTCGAGTGGTGGTGTCATCCCCGATCCTGTTTGTTCGTGCGCTGTCGTTCGTGTAGACGATCGTAGTGTTGTTAAGTGACTGTTTCTGGGCGATAAAGACTGTAGAGGGTTTGCTTCCGCTGGATTAAGTTCGAGTGAAGATAGTCTTCAACTGGTACGTTTACTCAATCTATTTTTATTTAATTGTTAAAGCATGCCTATAATTAGTGTTAAAATGCATACCTGTTTGTTAGAATGTGTATGTGGTATTTCAGTCACAATGAAATAGGAAAGATCTGAACTCGCTCATGGATACTATTGGTTAAGAGTTCCTTCAATTGGTATCAGAGCCAGGTTCTGATATTCCAATTTAATTGATGCACGAATTGCATATACATTCCGGGTGGGTGCATATTTGTTCTCTGTTTAATTGTTAAATTATTTCTAGATGTGCAAATTAATGGAGTTTTTTGGGATGTTAACTCGGTTTGATTAATTCTTTTGCATTTTCGGTTAATTGTAAAGGCCCCTGCATTTTTAGCCACAATTAATAATTATCGAGTCTATAATTCAAAGTCAGTTTGAGTTTTGAGTCATTCGTGAAGAAGTTCAGAGCAAGGGTTGCTGTTCTTTGAGGAAGAAGACAATCAAGGGTTGATTGGGTTGTCTAGACGATGAGGTAAGCGATCACAGAGTATCAAATGCTCGGGTATCGTTTAACGCACGTGCGCATTAGGCGATCGTTTAGCTCAGCAAGCTTCATTGCTTAGTAACTGACTAAACGATCGCGGAGTAATGCACGGTAAATCGTTTACCTTTCGCCGCGTTAAGCGATCGCCTAGATGATCAAGCTTCGCAACCTTGTTGTCGTCTAAGCGATCGTTTAGCTTTTGCGCTATATTCTAGTGTGCACTGAGCGATCGTTTACCTGTGGCGTTTACTAGACGATGGAGTCTCTCCTAGCGGTTCAAGACCTAGTTCGCTTATGAACCGCTTTGCTCGATGGAAAATGTAATAGATAGAGTTATTTCATTCCAGTTTTTTGTAAAGGTTCATCCCGGTCTATTAATCCTTGGTTTACTACATGAGATGTATGGTTATTAATATGTCTTATGGTATGCACAATAGTAAATCCCACCTTAGGTTATGCATTGTTGTTCGCCTGCTATCGTGAGATGCTTTAGGAGTATATAAAGTAAAACAGATTGGAAGAATAAAGTCTAAGTGTTGCATTCTGCCTTGAGACAGTTAAATAACTGCAACGCGTTGGGGCATTAGTATTATGCACAGAAGGCACACAACTCCTTATAATAACGTTCAATTTTTCCTAGATTAGACCCAAGTATAAATCTAATCTAGGTTCCTGGCAAGTCCAGGGTCGATCACAGGGATTCAGTTTCACTAACACAGATTATGCATTGTACTTGCAGTAGGAGGTTTTTCCTAAATAAATGTGAAAGATGTATTATTTACACTAACATGCTATGCCTGTGCAAGACAATACAAAAGAGTTGAGTGGAAAAATGAAGGATCATGTGAAAATGGAATTTAAGAAGGTGGACGCACCGGTTGAAGATAATTGCACACAACTGATGTAATGTGGATGAAATGGGAGGGGTTGCTTATCTTTCTGTTCATGCGTTAGACATCATTTAAAACTTCTCAAAGTGAAAACATACAAGCCTATTTCTAGGATGCATGCGTCTAACTTAGAATGCAAGAAACACCAGTAAGTCTATCTCTAGCTGTACTAGGCGTTCTACTTAATACGGCTTAGTTATTCTTTCGAACAACTAAGTAAAGAAGCTTTCACCAAGTTGTCAAGTTGGTTTAGGCGTAGGAACAGAATTATGCATGAAGTACTAATGCTTTCAACATAAACAGAAGATAAACCATAGAAAAAGTAATGATCAAATATATGAATTTTATAAAGGATCAATGAGTCTTTACAAAGAACTATATTCAATCAAAATGAAACGAAAATGATATTAAGAGAGAAACTGAGTCAAGCCAAAGAATGAAATCTCTTGTAGTTCTTTGGCTCAATCTTGTTGTGTATAATCACTTAAAGAGCCGAGGATAGAGTATCTTTCTCAAGAATAACTTTCTCCACTTTCGCTGGCCGGCGGTTGTGGTGGATCTCACCTCCTTCGATCATCTTACACCTCGGCACAACTTGTACAAACTAAAACTAACCATACAAATTTACAGAGAGTATGGAGCTTCGATCATCTTACACCTCGGCACACCCATCCTTGTAAGTGGTGATGTGACACAATCAGCCCGAGTAACGAATCTTCCATGTGTTGAATTCCCTCCGACACATGGCTCATGCGTTAGCGTGTTTCCTGCGACACTTGTCTAATGCGTTATTGTTAGTTCTTGCGTTGAAATCTTGCAAAGTAGTGCGTTTAGCGCCGCGATTTTTAGTGAATTTCTTTTACATGAAAATTGCTATTTTTTAAGTAAATCCATGCGTTTTTATTAAAAATGAGGAGAGTTTATCATTAAAATCCCTAATTGTTCTAACCTAAGAGCAAAGATAACTCGTATTTTTACAAGTTATCAACCACCCCCCAAAATTTGAACAATGCTTGTCCTTAAGCATTCTAAAATAATTCTTTGCTATCTCCTCTACCTTAGATGTGCAAATTTCACCTCTCATCATATTAGTCTCAAAGCTAAAAACAAGAATTGGGAGAATATAACTTAGATGACGCTTTTCTTAAAAGGACTAATATTTAGTTTTCCGATGTCGCAAGCTTCTCATCATAACTCCTTTCATTTCTCAAAACATTTCAATCTTCTCTAAACTAGCAATGCGTTAGATGCTATTTCTTTTGAAAAAAAATGCTGGATAAAAAGAAATCGATTGTGTACTTGTTTACCCATGCGTTGCTCCAGCTATCCCACTTTCATTTCGCTTGCCCCACGGGTGTCATGCGACCATCAACTACGGGTGAGAACTCTTTACAACTAAACACGTATCTAATATTCATTCCTTTTTCAAAGTATAGTTTATATATATATAATATATAATATATATATATTTCTCATATTAGATAGAGGAGTTTTATGGAACACGTTGGTCTAAAATACTTAACTTCGTTTTGGCTTACCCCCACGGGTGTCATGCAGGCATCCAACTATGGCTAAGTGCCTGTTCCAATTAAGCTATGTCATTGAAATTTCTTTCTTTTGAAGTAATGACAGAGGAGCTGCGTTCAAAATTCTTCTTATTTTGTTTCCCTTTTTCTTTATGATGTATACATTGATGCGTCTATGCTCGGATTTCCTTCATCCCCAAATTTGGAGATGAGTTATATCCTCATTGATAAAAGAGAAACAAAGTTTTAAAAGGCTATGATAAATTGAAAGGAGTTTAAGACTTCAAGCTTGCATACGTTAGAAAGTAGACTTAATCCTTTGCTTATGAGTTCATATAGTTGTCTATTCTTGTCTATTCTTATGAGTTCAAGCCTTGTCTATTCTTATGAGTTCAAGCCTTGTCTATTCTTCTAACGCCTATCTTATGCTTATGAGTTCATATAGTTGATATCATTGAGGTTAAGTTAAGCACAAGACTTAGAAAATAATCAGAGAACAAAAATAGAGTATGCTAAGGACAAACGCAAGGATCAAAGTGATAACTTCTCATTCATTTTTCATATTTTAACATAGATTGCATAAACACAGCAAAAAGATGCAAAAGGACAATTAAACCAAAATTACAAAATAATTTTAACCCAACACCCCAAGGTTCTACTGTGCTGGCGCATCATCTCTGCGTTCTTCTTCGGGGTTCTCGTCTATGAAGCGCAAGAGATTTCTGAGATGGGCTGGTAACGAAGGCAATGCAAACATACCCACCAAGACCTGATTGATATACTGCATGGTGTAGACAAATTGGTCTTGCATGCATCTTGTCTGTTGCCTCAAGTAATCCCTTAATACCCGGTTTTGCTGTTGAAGATCTTCAATTGATGCGGCCAACGGTCGGAGTTGATCACTGATGAATGTTTTCAACTCCTCCAAGTTTATGCTGCGTTAGGGTACTGGTTCTTCTCGTCCAACTGGGTCTTCAAATGCTACTGCGTTACTGGACCCTAACCTAGTTGGCTCAAAGATCACTGGAGGTGGCACAAAATTTTGGATTGGACTTTGTTGGGGCGAAGGAATGGAGTGAGGGAGGTCTTGATATATGAATATGGGCTTTTGATGCATCTGCTCTGGACTCCCTTCTGGCTGGGCTATTGGTGAGTCATGGAAAAATTCAAGTGCAGGCTACGCTTCTTCAGCCAAAGCTTCTGGCTCAGCTTCACATTCTTCATGCTCGAAAGCTTCATCGTTGTGTTCAACTACCATGACGCGTCTTTTCTTGGGGGTGCTTTTGTTGGTCAAGTCTACTGCCACTTCTTTGGCAGGTAAGGCTGGTTGATGCTGTAATCCTCGAAGGAGATGCCTTACTGCCTTTATGTCTATCAGACCATCGACTTCTTCATATTCATCCCCCAGAGGGATGTCCCCACGTTCGCATAATGCGTAGATCAACCACGGAAAATATAGTTGCCCTCGAGGCTTGTTCTTGATGGCCTTGATCTGGTTCCGTATAATCCTCCCAATATCCAACGGGATGCATTGCATTATGCAGTAAGTGGTCAAGACGCGCTCTCTGGATAATGTTTCATCATGCGTTGTAGGAGATCGTGGTAAACGATTGCGGTGGAGCTACGCAATAACCGAAAAATGCGACTAGTTCGTTCAGCAATCGCAATCGAAGAAATCGGGTCGCCGCAAAGAAGGATGTGATCACAGATGATGCGGGCAACAGAGAAAATTTGGGGGTTGTATCTTTCATTGACTTTGTCTATTCCAAATTTTTATTTAATGCATCTCATTTTTAACATTGATTATTTTATCATAGCATCCTCTTTAATCGGCGTAATCATTAAATGTTGATTACTTTAGTTAGTCACTGTATTGTTTTTCCATACCAATTATGATTTCAATGATGAAACGCATGCCTCTATTTCTCATCGCATGTACTAGGATCAACTCAATTTCAGAATAGTCAATTCATGAAATATTTCTAGAAGTTAGTGGTCCACCAGTTTTCTTTCAAACTGATTTTTACGAAACTTCCTAAGAACATCGCATGAATCATTTCAGTCTATCAGCAATGAGGACATTGCTGCGTTTAAATTTGGGGTTGCCGGTATTTATTTTCAACCTTGCTACCTTTAGACATTTCAAAAAAAACAAAAAAAAAATAAAATTAAAAAAAATCATAACGTTGCGATCGGATCCTACTCGTAGTTGTATGTCCGCATGACACCCGTGAGGGCAAGCCAAAACAAAGGCAGAAATCTTGCTCAACGTATAAATAAAGTGATCGCAACTTTACTGCCAAATGGGCATGAGCTTAAACTGAGAAAGAGCACCTTGCTCGTAGTTGAATGTCCGCATGACACCCGTGGGGGCAAGCCAAAATGAAGGGTAGGCACTTGGATCATTGCAAGGTCATAAAAAAAAAAGAATATCTAAACTACGCAAGGATAAAATTCATTTGGAAATACCCTAGTTGAAAAAGTTTTTGAAATATATCATGCGATATCCTGGAAACAAGTAAAGTCTTTTTGAAAGTTAAACTTGCGGTCCCTAAATTTTAGAAATATTTTAAAAAGAGACCAGGATAGAAATTAAGAAGATTTTGGGTCATAGGATTTGAATAAGGTACCTCGAGAAATCTAGGTAAGGAAAAGGCGGTTGACTCTCTAAAGAAAATCTTTCATTTATGCTTGAGGACAAGCATTGTTTTAAATTTAAGGGTGTGATAACGAGCAGAAATGCACGTTATTACAACGCAAAAATATAAAACAATGTGGGAATGCGACGGTAAAAACATGCAAAATTGTGTCCAAAAGCATTAAGTTGAGAACATTGCGATCGCATGCGCCCATCACATTAAAGCAGCTAATTTACTTATTTTGTGCAGAAAAATGTGTTAGCACAAAGAAAATTGCGATCCAAGGAATTCGGCGCCCGAGCGCATTAGAAGATTGCGACCGCAAAGCTATGCGATCGTATGCGCTCACGAAGATCTGTTCAAGAAGATGGTTGCATAAAGACGACGCATCAAGGTGAAAGCTTAATAAATCATGATGGGATAGAAAGCTGATGACGGTCGAATCTAAATTTAGTTGACAAGCCGTTAATGACACACTATAGCAAGTACATTAAACTTTTCGATGACCATTAATCGGCGCATCAGACAGAGATTTAATGACATCCCATCTTTTCAATCATTTGAAAGAAAATCTTCTTCACCTTGAAGCTCTATAAATACCAAAGGCCGCCACTGTTAAATGGGTCCCAGTTCAGAGTTTTGCTAGTTCGAAATATACACAGTTCGCCATATATATAAAAGATAGATCATAGATAGTTGTTAGTCTATAATTCTTATACTTAAAAGGCGGAGGCGAGCGAAGAGAAGAAGACGTCGAAAGATCATTCCTGATTAGCTCGAGAGACTGCTGAGAGGCACTATAAATGGAGAGAGGGCCGACACTTACGAAAGCAAGATCATTCTTTTGAGCAGAGTAGAGTAAAATACAGTGTAAAAGCCTCGGGAAGCAAGATATTGCTACCGGGCTTCCTATCCCTACTTTCCTTTATCGTTCTGTATTCTTATTTTATTTATAAAATGGAATTTGCATCTCTACATCTGTTCAATCTCTTAACATTGTGCATGAGTAACTAAATTTTCGAATGGATTGAGAAGCAGTTAGCTAGCATGAATAGAGGCTTAGAGATAAGCAAGAGATAGAGACTTAGAGATAAGTTCTGTTTGCTATCATGCATCACATGCACCCTAGAAATAGGATATGATAGTATGCGGTCGCCTTGTGTATGTGTGTATCCTTCACTATCGCATAGACAAGAATAAAGGCTTAGACATAAGTCCTATAGACACTATCGTATACATCGCATTCGTCCTAAAATTAGGAACTATGGCATTTGCATTGAGAGATGACATGTTGTTGTGTGTGTGTAGCATGATCACATAACTTGAACGCAATCTTAGGAAGTGTTAGCTAAATCCCTTCTCAAACCGTTCCCCGCATACTTGATGCATTTTGAATATGATGAAATAATGGTGTATATTGTGATGGTGGTGTATGCGTTGCACATGCAAGTTTTCCTAGTAAAATCCAAGTATAAATCCTACTAGGTTTCCTGGTAAATCCAGGGTCAAACACAGGGACTACTGAGACAATATGCAACGATAAGTTTTGATTCCCTTGCGATGACAAAAACAATAAGTTGGTTGGTATGTTTGGTTAAAGTATAAAGCCTATGCGGCAGAGTTGAGTAAAGAGTTAATAACAGCGAAAGTTATAATGAGTATGTGAGGAATGGGTTGAGAAGGAATTTAGCTATCATTTCCTAAGATTGCGTTCAAGTTATGCGATCATGCTACACACATACAACAACATGTCATCTCTCAATGCAAATGTCGTAGTTCCTAATTTTAGGACGCATGCGATGTATACGATAATGTCTATAGGATTAATATCTAAGCCTCCATTCTTGTCTATGCAATGATGAATGATACACACATACACAAGGCGACCGCATACTATCATATCCTATTTCTAGGGTGCATGCGATGCATGATAGCAAACAGAACTTATCTCTAAGTCTCTATCTCTTGTTTATGCGGTTCTAATCTGACTTTCTCCAACCTAGATTCTAACCTGACTCTCTCAAGTCTAGGTTCTTTCTTTAGAATACTCTCTCAAGTATCTCTAAAGGGTGATGGACGTATACATAAGACAAGATGATCGCATGAAATGAAGATCTTAGGTCATGCTTTCTAAGTGCTTCTCAACCCATTCAGAAGTTTAGTTACTCATGCGTAATGTGAAGAGATTGAACAGATGTAAAGATGTAAATTCCATTTTTATAAGTAAAATCAGAATACAAATGACAATGGAAAGTAAGGATAGGGAGCCCGGTAGCAATGTTTGGCTTCCCGAGGCTTTTACATTTTGTTTTACTCTACTCTGTGTCACACCCCGCCCCAGACCACCCTCTTAGCCTAGGAAAGGTGTGACTGCAACATTTATCAACCCTTTGGCTAACACTTACTGCTTAATAACTCTGGCGGAATAACTCTGATACCAAAATATAACTTATACACAGCAGAATATCTTTAGGCCAAAATTTATTAATTCAGAAACATAACATATTTAAAGTTATTACAACATTAGATTCACAAATCCCAAAACCCAAAAAAACCCTATTCCCTATATGAACAACAGTAACATGTGTACAATATCTACAGTAACCACCTAAATCAACGGGTTACAAAATCTTTATCCTTTAGTGGCAGAGCAGATGCAGAGCTATCTTCTAAGGATTTGACCACTACCTGGGGGAAAGGAAAACATTTGAAAACGGGGTGAGCTTGCTAGCCCAGTGAGTGACTTAAGAAAGGTAATTGATTCTCATGCAAAAATCTCAATAAAGAGTTTAACTAAAATATAAGCTTTCTACAGTACCTTGTACCGAAGTATAAACATTTTCCAAGCATAAAGCATATAAAGTTGTTTTAATCATAAAACAATAAAACTGTTTCTCAGTTGAAAGTAACCCCACTGTGGGTAAAACTAATCCCAACACCAACTACTAGTCAAGAGAGAACCCTTTTACTTAATCTCTGACTCTAACTACCTACGTGCACGTGGTCATACTAAGTACCGTCATACCTTGAGTACTTCTGCTCAGATACCTTCTCAAATGTCCTTCAGTATCGAGCTACTAGGATACCTTCTCAAACGTCCTTCAATATCCAATTGGTTTGGTACCTTCTCAAACGTCCTTCAATATCAATAGACACCTTCTCAAATGTCCTTCAGTATCTAGTTGGGCGGATACCTTCTCAAATGTCCTTCGGTATCACGTTTTAAGTAAAACTAGTCATAAATGACTTTCTATTTAAAGCATGTAAATTATAACATATACAAAAACATAGCTTTAAAGATACTAATGCATGCTGGGTATATTTAACATATATAAATAACTTTTCAACAAACTTCCCACACATGCATGCGTTTAAAAATATAACTCATGGTTTGTTTGGAAATCACTTTGTAAAACAAGCTAGCATGAGAATAATCTTCTTTAAAACACGCTTTCTATAAAATATTGTAAATCAAACATCTTAGTCAAAATTAGTCACTCACCTCGATCGCTTAGGAACTTTTCACTCTAGTAGTTCCTTTTCTACCTCGAGTTTCCTTTTTCACCCCCTAGAATCCAGATTCAACTTTCAGCTCAGATTACTCATAGTTCTAGACCTTATTTTGAGATACTTCCTTCTACAAACATATTTTAAAATGTCTCTGGAAGCTTACCCTAAAATATGAGCTCAGAACATCTTGTGGTTTGGCCGGAATCACAAAATCTCCAAGACTGGCCCAAGCATATCTAGCAGCCTGACCCTTCTGTCTTCTTCTTAGTTTCCAGCCCGATCCCTTTGAGCTTTTTCTCCGGCATCCCTACCTTGAATACTATACTTCCGGAGCTTTCATGTGGCTTTAGAATCACTCCAAACTCACGAGTAAATTGGGAAATCTTCTCGTCCTAATTTAATGCTGTTTTCCAGACTTCACTGTCCAATGCGTCCTCTTTGAGATTCTATGACCAACGCATGGAATTTGCTCTCAACGCAAGGTTTCCTCAACTCTCCCACTCTTCTTAAATTTATTTTGAGTTGTTATCTGAAAAATGAAGTCTTTGGTCTAGGCGTGCAAACCTTCTCCAAAGTCAACACCTCCTACTTGGCCGCATGTCCAACGGTTTCTCCCTCACACTACCAACACATCTTTTTTATCAACGCAAAACTAAGTGTCTTCCTCCTAAGTAGCCAACGCATGAGCCTCAAATTGCATGTCCTCAGATGCAACCACCTCAAATGCTTAAGGCCTAAGGTTTCCTCTCAAGAAGACACATGTTTGATGACGTTTTCTATGTGATCTCATCCTTTATATGCGTCCAACTCTTGGATGTTCAACGCATAGTCCATAATCAACGCATAGCCTATAACCAACGCATAGCAAGCCAACTTACTACCATCGCAACCCAACTTAGACTTCATAAGAGCTACCCATCACCAATGCATAAGGTGACCGTTCATCCTCGATGCATGGCTCACTAGGTAGCATCGCACGGCTTGCTTGGCATAGGCACATGGTGCTAGCCACCGACGCATGGGTGTGCTGCATAGGCTGGCCGCTCGACGCATGGGCATGCTGCATAGTTTGGTCGCTCGACGCATGGGCGTGCTGTATAGGCTGGCCACTCGACGCATGNACCGTTCATGACAGAGACTTCACTTCACTAGGATGACCATAGGTAACATGACCTCAATCCTGAGTGAGTTGGGAACTCCTACCATTGAGGGCGGCCTTTTGATTTGTATGGGTGCGAGTGGCCAGGTCACCGACTCAAACCTACCATTTTGGGGATTTGTCTGATTTGGGAGCTGGGAACTCAGCTACACAAGATGGAATTCACTCCTTCCCCAAAGCATGGGCAAGAAGATAGATCCCTTAAAGGCTAATTCCAGGGCTTGAACGATGTGGCGCCACACACCTTCTCTTGGCTCGAAAGGTGTTCAAACATAATTGGACGATGTTGTATTGTTCAATAGAGGAATCAGTGGTACTTAAGGAGTGAGATGTAACTACAGGGGAAAAATAGTAAATTGGCCTAGTTATACATACGAGCATCTGTGAAGGGTCATCGTACTCATGATTGGTTATATCTGATGGACACAGAAATATATTTGTGATAAGAAGAGTTCAGTTGTTGGTCTTTATTGGAATGCCTGGTAGTTAACGGATGGTGGATCTCGTGGCTAAAGAGTTTAGTCAGCTATTCACATACCGGTGGAGCTTTGAGCCACAGGTCCATAAGGTCCCCTAGGTAGCTTGGATAAAGTCGAGAATCAATTTTTTGGGTCAGTTTGAAATGTTCAAATTGACAAGAGGGAGTTCGATTATATATGATATAATTGAAATGGTTAATTATATATGATATAATTGACTAAATGTATGAGATACATTATTTTGGAGAAAATTAGATATAAATATGATTGATATCAAGTAGAGGAGAAATTACTGTAGTAGATATATGATATCAAACTATAGGTTAAGAATTTAATATGATTATATTCACTTATTTATTTAAATAGTCGGTTATGTGATAATTGACCGAAATTTTCTCCTCGTGCGATAGTGGGAAAATCAATTTCGGTTATTGAATTGGTTTCATTTTGCAAAGAGTTCGAAAAACTCGCTCACGGTGTGGAAACTTCACGATCGCTTAGTTGAGAGCCTATACGAATACACCTATCGCCTAAATGATCGCACACCCGCGCACTAAACGATTGCACGCATTTTCTAAACAATCGTTCACCTTCTCTAAACAATTGCTTAGTGCACCGAGATTTTCTAAACGATCGCTTACTCTTTACTAAATGATCGCTTAGTAAAACCTACACGATCGTGTACCTTTCTCTAAGTAACAAGCACCTGACTATATGATAGTCACCTACTATCTCCCACTAGCTTGTCGTTTTACACAATCGTTCTTTCCTCCTCCCTCTACCAATTCCATCAAAGTCCACTCTTTGGATTCTCACTCAAAGAATACCAAGGGCTTCAAGTGGTGGTTTCATCCCCGGTCTTGCTTGTTCGTGCGCTACCATTCGTGGTGCTGCTAGGCGACTGTTTGTTGCGCAATAAAGACCGTAGAGGGTTTGCTTCCGCTGGATTGAGTTCGAGTTAATATAGTCTTCAACTGGTACGTTTACTCAATCTGTTGTTATTTAGTTGTTAAAGCATGCCTATAATTAGTGTTAAAATGCATACTTGTTTGTTAGAATGTGTATGTGGTAATTTGGTCACAATGAAATAGGAAAGATCCGAACTCACTCATGGATACTCTTGGTTAAGAGTTCCTTCAATTAGTATCAGAGCTAGGTTCTGATATTCCAATTTCATTGATGCAACGAATTGCATATACATTCGCGGTAGGTGCGTATCTACTCTTTGTTTAATTGTTAAATTGTTTATGGATGTGCAGATAATAGTTTTCTGGGATGTTACCTCGGTTTGTGTAAACCTCAAAACTTAGGTTTCCTAGATAAGCATGTTTAGCCAAAGGAATGTTATATTACATATTTATTAAATAGAAATTCATGTTGTTTATAAGGAGTATGAAGGAAGGGAAGGAAAAAATATATCAAATGAAGAAACTCAATCATTAGTCTGTTGGAGGCACTAAGTGTGGAGTGACATGGCAATTAGTTCTTTGAACTCAGAAAGCGGCAGAAAGATTAAAAAGGGAAGTGAAACTTCAAAAGCATGATTTTGGCAATTGACAAGAGAAAATTTAGCGAATTTGGTGCCATTTGAAAGCTGGGAGAATCTAGTTTACAAGGTTGTCCTGTTGAAGAAAGATTGCAAGAGAAGAAGAACAAAAGTGGAGAATTTGTAGAAGAGGCAGAACCACGGATTAATCAGGGCCCGAGGTGAAGTTTGGAAGTTCCAAGCCAAACTATAAGGAATTTTGGGCTGAAATTTTAAGGTAAGGAAGTACTCAAATATAAACAAGTTTCTAAAAGGAAGTTTCTTGAAAAGAGCTCTAGATTTTAAGTTATGAATTTTTGAAGTTATAACAGGGAATTGGTGCATAAGCAGACAGCTGCTTGTGAGGAACAAGCAAGCAGTTCATCATGGAGAATTATAACGAGATTTGGGCATGAGGATCTCGTTTATAAAGGAAATCTCGCTGATTTCGTAAGGATGATCTCGCTTTAGGGGGAAATCTTGCTAGGAATTGAGGTGAGTATCGTTAAGAATTTCACAGGAAAAGCTTGATCTCGCTCTAGAGGATCTCACTGGTATCGCTGTAGAGGATCTTGTTTGCATCGCTCAGGGGGNGTTTGGCTGCATGGCAGGAGTGTTCGATGCACGGCCATTTGGCAGGGCTCTTCGACGCATAGATATGGCCACGCGATTAGGGCACTTTTTGCACAGGCATGACCGCTTGATGCATGGCAGGGGCATCTGGCCGAGGCTGCTCGACGCATGGCAGGGGCACTCAGCTGGCCACTCGACGCATTGGGCAAGGGCATTGTGCATCAACCGCTCGACGCATGGGCTGCCTTCCAATGCATGCCTTGCCTACCCTTGTTCCTTCCAATGCGTCACCTCCATTTTTCCTCCTTCAGCCGCATGCCCTCACCAACAACCCTTCCAACGCATCAACACCACCCTTCCAACGCATCAACACACAAAATTCTATACTTAGCCAAATTTCCAAATTTTTCCCCAAAAGTCAAACTTCCAAATTTCCTCTTTTCTTCTAATTTTCCACCCTTTTCTCTACCATTCCACACTAGTTTCCACATTAACCTACTCACCACACTAGTCTTAGTAGGGAATGTACTCAAGTAGAGAAATTAGGATTCGGGGTTCACACTCTGCCCAAAAGAATGTTCTTGCTTTCGCAAGAGTCGGCCTTCTCTCTATTTGTAGCACTTCCTGGCAGTCTCTCGAGCTAACCAGGAATGATCTTTCAACGTCTTCTCTCTTTGCTCGCCTCCGCCTTCTAAGTATAAGAATTACAGATTAACGGCTATCTATGATCTATCTTCTATGTATATGGCAAACTATGTATATATTGAACTCCCAAAACTCTCAACTCCTTTAATGAAGGTGGCCTTCGGTATTTATAGAGCTTCAAGGTGAAGAGCTTTTCTCTCAAATGATTGTAATGATGGGAAGTCATTAAATATTTGTCTGAAGCGCCGATTAATGGTCACCGAAAAGTTGAATGTACTTGCTATAGTGCGTCGTTAACGGCTTGTCAACTAAATTTGGATTCGACCGTCACCAGCTTTCTGTCCCATCATGATTTATTAAGCTTTCACCTTGATGCGCCGTCTTTATGCAGCCACCTTTTTTAGCAGATCTTCACGAGTGCATACGATCACATAGCTTTAAGATCACAATCTTCTAAAGTGCTCGGGCGCCGAATTCCTTGGATCACAATTTTCTTTGCGCCAACGCATTTTCCTGCACAAAATAAGTAAATTAGTTGTTTTAATGCGATGGGTTCGCATTATTCTCAACTTAATGCTTTTGGACACGATTTGCTTGTTTTTACCGTCGCATTCCCATATTGTTTTATATTTTTGCGTTGTAATAACGTGCATTTCTGCCTATTAACAATACTCATTGTAACTTTCGTTATCATTAACTCTTTACTCAATTCCGCCGCATAGGATTTAAACTTTAAACAACATATCAAGCAACTATTTGTTTTTATCACCACAAAGAAATCAAAATTTACCATTGCATATTGTCTTAGTAGTCCCTATGTTCGACCTTAGACTTACTAGGAAACCTAGTAAAGTTTATACTTGGAGTTTACTAGGAAAACTTGCATGTGCAACACATAGTTCACCACCGCAATTTCACATCATTATTTCATCACATTCATAACGCATCAATCTTCTGCAAGAGGATAAGATTACTTAATCTCTTGTTCTAATCTGCTTCTTTCCTGCGGTGGGCTCATTAGGGCGGGACTTTGGTACTGAAAGCGAGGGGTCACACTTATGCGAAATTGTTAAAGGTTAATAGTTTTGGACCAAATAAATAGTGGCTATTAAATTCAGTTCCAAGAGTTGATTCTGTCTAATGGTTGAGAATGTCTCATCCCAGTGAAGGGGCATCTGATCACCCCATCGGTGATGTTTGTCCTGCCTCGCTGGGGCATCATTACAAAATAGAAGTCTTTCACTTTGGGTACTTGAAACTATTTTGCAAAATTAATTGTTTAAAACGTGGTTTTGCAAAATCTAATAAAAGTTTTGTTCGTTCTTCAGAAACAATCTTTTGAAAAATGGCCACAGCCACTTTAGCTTTGCTTAGCACCGAGAAATTAACTGGCAATAACTTTTCAACATGGAAACACATGATCACAACAATACTAATCATCGAGGATCTCATGTTTGCCCTTACGGAGGTTTGTCCTCCTATTCCAGCTCCCAATGCCTCTCAAAATGTTTGGGAAGCATACGAGCGATGGATACGGGCGAATGAGAAGGCTCGAGCCTATATCTTGGCAAGACTTTCTGACGTCATGGCCAAGAAGCATGAGCCCATGGTCTCAGCACGTGAGATCATGGAGTCCCTACGATAGCTTCTGTATTCACATTGTCAATGGAGGGAACAATGGCTAAACGACCTTAGCACATGCAAGTTACTTTCCAAGATACCGCTATACAAATATACACCAACCTTTAATGAATAAATGCTTTATTCCACATAAATGAAAGAGTGTATTTACATGCTAACCAAGCAACTTTACAGAAATAAGGTTCCTCTTAAAGTTTAAGAAACAATATATATCATCATTCACAATTAGAAAACTATATTCCTGTAAAGATAGGACTTGGATCGCCTCCCACTAACCACAGCTTGAGACTGACGTCTGTGCCTACTTGGCATCGTCATCTGACCGGCCTCCAGGCCTATCGCCAAGACTAAATCCCTGAAAAGAAAGAAAAAACGTGGTTAGTGATGCCTGAAATCAAATAGTCCAGGCAGACATCATCATGTCTCCACTAAACAAGTTTTAAGTACAAAGTAAATCATATTTACCTTTTCATCAAGGCTTTGGCCCTTAGCATTGCGGCCTTCCTTTCCTTCAAGGCCAACGAGGACAGTTCCTCTTCAGTGTCCATCATGGTTGCAGTGGAACATTTTTCCTTTTCAATCGGCGGCGAAATGCTTTCTTGGGGAAACATGCGGCAGGTTAGCAGGTGCCTTCCCTTTTCCCTTAGCCAACCCTTCTTCTTCTCCCCTTTCAAATTAGAAAGTGAGACAGGGTGCAGACTTGATTCCCATAAGGTTAACCTCTATGGAAAAACCTGGAAATGAAGCCCAAACATTTGCCTTAGCCTTCTTCCTCTCCTTACTATTCAGTAAAAGATTGGTAGGTCTGCAAAATCGTTGAGGAGAGTTTAAGGTTGTATTTCACTTTGTTAAGATCACATTTTGCTAACAAATGTGCAGGAAGCTCTCGCGACATGAATGCAGGTTTATACTAACCTGGCTGCCCTCATCGATGGTAGGATGTCCCATTCAACTCTGCTACATTAAAGTGGACATCATGTGTTAAGACCACATATTCATGAAACAGAGGCATCTTTCCTCATTTTAGAGTTGAATTACTATACTTTAAGAGCCTTGGCATGAGCTGTTCAGATGGTTGTCCCAATACATTCCCATGA
>NC_052358.1:5147254-5155028 GCF_009727055.1 Benincasa hispida
CATTACCTTGGCGGTACAACATACAAGCCAGAAAAACATGCATTAAGTTATTCTCCAAACATTTTGTTTGCTGAGGAAATTTAAATACATCTTAATTCATGTGCTTTACTTGATATATATGCATTGAGTATTGGAAACCTTCAAGTTTATGAGTCCACTCATCGTTCGTCATGTCTTATTGGGTTTATACGCTTTCCCAGGTCTTTTCTTGGCTGAAAAGATATAATTCTCGATTAAACTACTTAGAATTATTAGTAAAATATTATCAAATTAATTCATTTATTAAAGGAACTTCCATCAATACAGACACTTTACTGGCAATCCCCTGAGCTGACGGTCAGCGAGATCCCCCCTGAGTGAGGTCAGCGAGATCCCACTGAGCGATGCTAGTTGAGATCCCCTGAGCGATTGGCAAACAAGATCTCTACAGCGTAACCAGTGAGATCCTCTAGAGCGAGATCAGATTTTCCTGTGAAATTTTAAACGATACTCACCTCAAATTCCTAGCAAGATTTCCCCCTAAAGCGAGTCATCCTTTACAAATCAGCGAGATTTCCTTTAATAAACGAGATCCTCTGCCCCAAATATCAGTTTAATTCTCCATGATGAAACTGCTGCTTGTTCTCACAAGCAGCTGTCTTGCTTATGCAAATCCCTGTTTTATTTAACTTTCAAAAATTTCATTAACTATTAAAATCTAGAGCATCTTCAAGGAAATTCCTTTTAGAAACTTGTTTATAATTTGAGTTATTCCTTACCTTAAAATTTAGGCCCAAAATTCCTTTATAGTTGGTTGGAATTCCAAACTTCACCTCGGGCCCTGATTTAATCCGTGGTTCTTGCCTCTTCTACAAATTCTCCATTTTGTTCGTTCTTCTTTGCATCTCCAACAGGAACACCTTGTAAACTAGATTATCCCAGCTTTCAAATTCGGGCACAAATTCGCTAAATTTTCTCTTGTCAATTGCCAAAATTCATAGCTTTTTTGAGTTTCATCCTTTTTAATCTTTTCGCGCTTTATGAGTTCAAAGAACTAATTTGCCATTCCACTCCACACTTAGTCCTCAACAGGACTAATGATTGAGTTTCTTCATTTGATATTTTTTTCTTCCCTCTTCACTCCTATAAACAACATGAATTTCTATTTAATAAATATGTAAATATAACATCTTGGCTAACATGCTTATCTAGGAAACTAAGTTTTGAGGTTTTTACACAACGACGTAACATTCCCAGAAACTATTTATCTGCACATTCATAAACAATTTACAATTAACAAGAGTAGTATACGCACCTTACCGCGAATGTATTATGCAATTCGTTGCATTCAATGAAATTGGAACGTATCAGAATACCTAGCTTCTGATACTATTGAGGAACTTTAACAAGAGTTATCCATGAGTGAGTTCCGAGATCTTTTCCTTATTTCATTGTGACCAAATTACACATACACATTCTAACAAAACCAATATGCATTTTAACCATTATAGGATGCTTAACACTAAATAACAACAGATTGAGTAAACGTACCAGTTTTGAGACTTATTATTAACTCGAACTCAATTCCAGCGAAGCAACCTCTAAGGTCTTTAGAGCAACAAACAGTCGCTAGGCCCACGATGACGCACGAACAAGCAAGACGGGGATGAAACCACCACTTGAAGCCTTGGATATTCTTGAGTGAGAATCCAAAGAGTGGACTTGATGGAATTCGGTAGGGGAGGCAGGAAGAACGATTGTGTAAAACGACAAAGCTAGTGGGAGATAGTAGGTGACTATCATATAGTCAGGCTTGCTTGTTTACTTAGAGAAAGGTACACGATCGTGTAGGTTTTAGCTAAGCGATCTTAGTAAAAGAGTAAGCGATCGTTTTAGAAAATTCGGTGACTAAGGCAATTGTTTAGAGAGGGTGAACGATTTTATAAGAAAATGCGTGCATCGTTTAGTTGCTGGCGGTGTGTGCGATCATTTAGAGCGATAGGTGTATTCGATAGGTACTCAATAAGCGATCGTTGAAGTTTCCACACCGTAGAGCGAGTTTTTCGAACTCTTGCAAATGAAACCAATTAATAAACCGGAAATTGATTTTCCCACTATGGCACGAGGAGAAATTTCGGTCAATATCACATAACCGACTTTTATAATAATAAAGTGAATATAAATCATATTAAATTCTTAACCTTGTTTGATTATCATATAATTCTAATACAGTAATTCTCCGTCTACTTGATATCAATCCCATATTTATATCTTAATTTTCTCCAAAATAATGTAATCTCATACATTTAGTCAATTATATAATATATAATTAACATTTCAATTATATATATTATCGAACTCCTATTGTCAATTTTGAACATTTTCAAAACTGACCAAAATTTGTATTCCTCGACTTTATCCAAGCTACCTAGGACCTTATGGACTGTGGCTTCAAAGCTCCACCGGATATGTGAATAGCTGAACTAAACTCATTTAGCCACGAGATCACAACATCCGTTAAACTACCAGGATTCCCATAAAGACCAACAACTGAACTCTTCTTCATCACAATATATCTGTGTCCATCAGATATAACAATATGAGTACGTGGACCCTTTCAAGATGTCGTACTGATATAACTAAGGCAATTTACTATTTTTCCCTTTAGTTACATCTCACTCCTAAGTACCACTGATTTCCTCTATTGAACAATACAACCATTCAATTATGTTTGAAACCTTTCGAGCCAGAGAAGGTGATGTTGGCGGCACATAGTTCAAGATTGTGTAACCATTACAAAAGCTATGTTTCTGATTTTGATATATGGTTCCTAGAGGAAGGCTATGAGAGAATGAGTTTTTGTGTAAATGAGTGGCAATGGAACAACTCTTGTGTGAATATTAGGTAATGGAACTTAATTTGGTGTTACAAAATACACATTTGATACCGAAGGACGTTGAGAAGGTATCCAACCAATTAGGTACCGAAAGACATTTGAGAAGGTACCTGGCCAATTTGATACCGAAAGACATTTGAGAAGGTATCTGGCCAATTTGATACCGAAGGACATATGAGAAGGTATCATAGTAGCTCGATACTGAAGGACAAATTTGAGAAGGTATCTGAGCGGAAGTACCTAAAATATGATGGTACTTAGTGTGGCCACGTGCACGTAGGCAGTTATGAATAAGAAACTGAAGTATGGGTTTCTGGGTCGATAATAAATGTTTGGGATCTAGAGCGTTTAGGCTCGTTCTCAACTAGGAAATAATAATGTTTAATGATGTCTGAGAATGGTTTACAGCTACATATAGAGACAAATGCTTGAGTTTACGCATTGGTATATTTACATGTTTATAGTGATGCTACGCTTGTTGCTTTACGATTCTATAGTTACTCACTGAGCTTTTAGCTCACAGAATTTCTGTGTTCTCTTTTCAGGTAGCGGTCAGTTTCCTCAAGGTTGATCCTGCTGCTGCTTGTCACCGAAAGACTTGGCTTATTAAAAGACTTAGGTTGATAATCCGTTTACGTACACATGTTTTGTGAGGGACTAGGGTTTTTGTAGAAATGTTTGGGCCACCTGTGAATATTTTTCTATAATAGTAATGTCTTGGCTGTATGCTTGTAATTATGTAATCTTCGTAAGAACTTAAGGGGGGAGGTTAGCTATTTGCGTATATTACTAATCAAATGAATAGGTTGGTATCTAGATTAGAAGGCATGGGTGGTGAGTGCTAGTAGTAGGGCTAGTAGCTACCACGGTCATATCCTCTTCCAAAATAAAAAGGTAGTCTGGGAGGGGGTATGACAGTGTGATTAACTCTTTTGCATTTTCGGTTAATTGTAAAGATCGCTGCATTTTTTGGCACAATTAATAATTATCGAGTCTATAATTCAAAGTCAGTTTGAGTCTTGAGTCGTTCGTGAAGAAGTTCAGAGCAAGGGTTGCTGGTTTTCGAGGAAGAAAATGATCAAAGGTTGATCAGGTCATGTAGACGATGGGGCAAGTGATCGTTGAGTATCGGATGCTCAGGTATCGTTTAATGTGCGCGCGCATTAGACGATCATTTGCTCAGCAAGCTTCATCACTTCGTACCTGACTAAACGATTGCGGGGTAACGCACGATAAATCGTTTACCTTTAGACGCGTTAAGCGATCGCCTAGGAGATCAGGCTTCGTAGCCTCGTTGTTGTCTAAGCGATCATTTTTGCACTATCGTCTAGTGTGCGCTGAGCGATCATTTACCTACAACATTTACTAAACGATGGAGTTTCTCCTGGCGGTTCAAGACCCGGTTCGCCTGTGAACCAGTTTGCTCGATGGAAAATGTAATAGATAGAGTTATTTCATTCCGNCTTGGCAAGACTTTCTGACGTCATGGCCAAGAAGCATGAGCCCATGGTCTCAGCACGTGAGATCATGGAGTCCCTGCATGGAATGTTTGGACAACCATCTGAACAGCTCATGCACAAGGCTCTTAAGTATATATTCAACTCTAAAATGGAAGAAGGTGCCTCTGTTCATGAATATGTGCTTAACATGATGGTCCACTTTAATGTAGCAGAGTTGAATGGGTCTACCATCGATGAGGGCAGCCAGGTTAGTATAAACCTGCATTCATTGTCGGAGAGCTTCCTGCACTTTGTTAGCAATGTGAATCTTAACAAAGTGAAATACAACCTTACAACTCTCCTCAACGATTTGCAGACCTACCAATCTTTACTGAATAGTAAGGAGAGGAAGAAGGCTAAGGCAAATGTTGCTTCATCTTCCAGGTTTTTCCATAGAGGTTCAACCTTATGAATCAAGTCTGCACCTTCTACTTCTAATTTTGAAAAGGGGAAGAAGAAGAAGGGTGGTAAGGGAAAAGGGAAGGCACCTGCTAACCTGCCGCATGTTTCCCCAAGAAAGCATTCGCCGCCGATTGAAAAGGAAAAATGTTTCCACTGCAACCATGATGGACACTGGAAGAGGAACTGTCCTCGTTGGCTGAAGGAAAGGAAGGCCGCCAAGGCTAAGGCCAAGGCTGATAAAGGTAAATATGATTTACTTGTACTTGAAACTTGTTTAGTGGAGAATGATGATTCTGCCTGGATAATTGATTCAGGCATCACTAACCACGTTTTTTCTTCTTTTCAGGGGATTAGATCTTGGCGATAGCTGGAGGCCGGTCAGATGACGATGCAAGTAGGCACCAGGCACGTCGTCTCAGCTGTGGTAGTGGGAGGGATCCAGTTATCTTTACAGAATAAGTTTCTAATTTTGAATGATGTATATATTGTTCTTAAACTTAAGAGGAACCTTATTTCTGTAAAGTGCTTGTTACAATGTAAATACACTATTTCATTTAATGTGAATAAAGCATTTATTCATAAAGTTGGTGTTAATATTTGTATAGCGTATCTGGAAAGTAACTTGCATGTGCTAAGGTCGTTAGCCATTAGTTCCCTCCATGACACAGAATTGTCTAAAACTGTCGTAACTAACACTAAACATCGACGAATTTCTCCAAAAGAAAATGCCCAATTTTGGCACCTTCGATTAGGGTACATCAATCTATATAGGATTAAGAGATTGGTGAAGAATGGACTTCTAAGTGAGTTAGAAGAAAATTCTTTACCAGCGTATGAATCTTGCCTTGAGGGTAAGATGACTAAACAACCTTTTACTGAAAAAGGTTATTGAGCCAAAGAGCCTCTTGAGTTAGTACATTCTGACCTTTGTGGTCCTATGAATGTACGATCCCGAGGTGGCTATGAGTATTTTATCAGTTTTACTAATGATTACTCTAGGTATGGGCATGTTTAACTTATGCAACGGAAGTCTGAATCCTTTGAAAAGTTCAAAGAGTTCAAGGCTGAAGTTGAAAACACATTGGATAGACAGATTAAAACACTTCGATCGGATCGAGGTGGAGAGTTTTTGGACTCAGCATTCTAGGACAATTTGATAGAACATGGAATCGTTTCCCAACTTTCAGCACTGGGTATACCTCAGCAAAATGGAATAGTGGAGAGGAGAAATAGAACCTTGTTGGACATGGTTCATTCTACGCTTCCTTACCGGACTCGTTTTGGGGCTTTGTAATGGAGACTATGGTATACATACTCCCTCCAAGAGTATTGCGAGAACACCTCTGGAGTTGTGGAACGGGCGTAAAGCTAGTTTACGTCACTTCCGCATTTGGGGTTGCCTTGCACATGTGCTTGAGGCAATTCCCAAGAAGTTGGAACCACGTCGAGGTTATGCCCCTTTGTAGGCTACCCCAAAGGTACACGAGGGGGTTATTTTTATGATCCATCGGAAAATAGGGTGTTTGTTTCCACAAACGNGGGTTCTGTCTAGGCTGGGGTATTTAAGTTGACGAAAACGTAACACCCCTACCTAGGAACTTACTTGAAAAGGTGAATTAGATAGATTTGATGCATGCATGTAAGTTAAGGACATTCCATTAAAGTGTTTAAATGTGACTACTTGAACTTGTTCATAATTTATAGACAAAAGTTATTTATGAGTGGACTTAAAAAGATGACCTAGACTAAAATCAGTAGTCGGGTTGTCTAGGTTAATGAACCCCTAGGCAGAACATTCAGTGGGAGGTACTTAGGGCATATGATGTTTCACTTAAACCTTTCACATTTCTACTATATCGTCCACACCGTGAGATCTACCCTCGGTCTCATGGCATTCTGGGAGTGTCCCTCTAAAGGATGGTGTTTGGGTAGGTCAATAT
This sequence comes from Benincasa hispida, assembly GCF_009727055.1. Classification (NCBI taxonomy): domain Eukaryota; kingdom Viridiplantae; phylum Streptophyta; class Magnoliopsida; order Cucurbitales; family Cucurbitaceae; genus Benincasa; species Benincasa hispida. Next base: position 5,153,971 of record NC_052358.1, read on the forward strand.
CAAGGTAGATGGAGAGAGTGTTCATCGTAAGTGGGAGCGGGAAGTGTGTGTTAGCTTTAGGGCTTCAATCAAACCAAATATTTTGATGATAACAAACTTAGAGATTTTGTACTGACATTTTCAGTGTTTCAGACTTACTATCTTGTAGAGCTCAGAAAGACGATTCCAACGCAATTTGAGTCGCACAAATCGGAGTTCAAATGAGAAAGTTATAAGCAAAAGAAGATTGGAGAGGAAATCCAATGTGGCAGTGAGTGGCACCTTACCGACGTGGCGGCTGACGTGGCACACAAACGGTCAATTTTGATGACGTGGCAACTGACATGGTGGATGACATGGCAATCCAATCGGTCACTTTTTGCTGACGTGGCGCCCGTGGACGAATAAGATAATGACAAGTGGTAGCTGATATTTAAAAAAAAAAAGGGAAAATGAGGAGAAATCGTTAATTAATGAGCGGATCAGTAGTATGGCGACACTTGGTGCAGTTTAAGATTTTTCAGCCTTTTCAAATTTGATTTCCTTCCAAAATTGTCATCCTTCAAATCCTTTTTTATTATCCAAATCTCAATAATTCCAGTTTTTCAATTCCTCTCTTAATTACAAATCGTTTCCTTTTCAATTCCTCTCTTAATTACAAATCCTTTTCTTTTCTATTTTTATTCAATCTCCACCCTTCATTTACAATCATATCCAATGGCCAAAATTTATCTCCCTCATCTATAAATTCAACTTGATTTTACTCTTCATAGACACACCAAAAGCTATCAAGTCTTAAACTCTTAATTCTCTCTACTCTCAAATTCTTATCCTCCTTGCTCCTAAATTGGCCTAGAGTTACTTTTGTGATTTTTTTTTTAGTGCTCAACTTGTGTATTTAGCCTTCAAGAGGTAATATTGTGAGGTTTTCTTTTAATTTTTGGGAATTGTATTAAGGTGTGGGTACACCTTGGGTTGTGAGAAAAAGAAATTGGTTTGATCCTGATCCAGTAAAAAGGATCTTGGGTTTCTCTTTAGCCTAAGAAAAAGAGGGTCATGTGTCGGTTTGGTCCTCACCT
>NC_052358.1:5155183-5157276 GCF_009727055.1 Benincasa hispida
CATGATTTAAGTTTTGTCTTGCATAAATTTTCTTTAATCAAATTAGTGGGTTAACTTTATTGAGCATTGTTTGAAGATAAAATTATTTTTTAAAAATTGATAGTCAACCCTATTCACCCCTCCTCGAGCGTTGCCTTTAGATCCTACAATTGGTATCAGAACGGGTAGCGCGGTTTTCTTATTTCAAAAAGGTTTTGTAATTTTTTTTCTTGATTTTACATTCCGTTTTTTAAATCTTATTAAATCTGAAAATTTTCTAATTTTTGCAAAAAGTTTGAAAAATTGAGTTTTAAAAGTCATTTTCATTAGATTTTTTTTTTAAAAAAAAAAATTGGTTATTAAAACCATTATTTTTTTTTCTACTTCTTAATCTTTGAAATCTTTTTTATTAAAATCTAAATTTTGGAAAATTATCTCTCTTTATAAAAATCTTTAAAAAAAAAAAATTATATTCTCTTCCTTTTTCGAAAAACTTAATTGTTCGAGCTTATGGCAACTATTGGAATAAATAGGTATGGTGAAGGTCAATCTACCACTAGGCCACCTTTGTTTGATGGAAATAATTATGCATGGTGGAAAACTAGGATGAGAATTTATTTGATTTCTATTGACTATAATCTATGGGAAATTGTTTCTAATGGTCCTTTAATTCCTACTAAGATAGTTGATAATGAAGATATTCCTAAGGAAGAAAAAGAGTTTAATGATGAAGATAAAAAGAAGTTTTCTATTAATGCTAAAGCCATGAACTGTCTGTTTTGTGCTTTATATCCTGATGAGTTTAATCGAGTCTCTGCATGTAATTTTGCTAAAGAAATGTGGGATACGCTTGAAGTAACTCATGAAGGAACTAATCAAGTTAAAAAGTCAAAGATTAGCATGCTAGTTCATAATTATGAATTGTTTAAAATGGATGCAAATGAAACTATATCTGAAATGTTTACTAGGTTCACGAATATTGTTAATGCTTTGAAGGGATTAGGAAAATCTTATACCACCTCTAAAAATGTGAGAAAAATTCTTAGATCATTACTTAAGAGTTGGGAAGCTAAGGTGACGGCGATCCAAGAAACAAAAGACCTCTCAAAACTTCCACTGGAGGAGCTCGTTGGATCTCATGACACATGAGATAATCATGAAGGCCAATGTGGAAGAAGATTTCAAAAAGAAGAACAGCCTAGCATTAAAGTCCACTCAAGTTTAAGAGGACTCTGAAATTGAAGTTGAACTAAATGATGAGGAGTTCACTTACTTGACCAAGAAGTTCAAAAAGCATTTTAGGAAAAGGAACTTCCCAAAGAAAGTCAACAATCAAGAAGGCAAAGGAGAAAAGAGCAACAGAGATACAATCATCTGTTATGAATGCAAAAAGCCCGGACACGTGAAGTGGGACTGTCCTCAAAGAAAAGCCATTTCAAAGAAGAACAAGAAGGCCATGAAAGCTACTTGAGACGAAAGCGATGAAAACGAATCTGAAAGTGAGGAAGAAGTAGCAAATCTGTGCTTTATGATTTTTGGAGACGACGACGACGACGATGATGAGGTAAATCCTAAAAACCTTACTTTTGATGAGCTCATTGATGCATATAATGAAGTTAAAATTGAATTTGAAAAAGTAGGTTGCAAATATATGTCTCTTAGGAAGAAAAATGCTAAATTAGCTCTTGAAAAATAATAATTTATTAATTGAGCTAGATAATCTAAAAGAGAAAAATGAGACATTAGGAAAAGATCTAGACATTAGGAAAAGAAGAGTATAAATTATTAGAAAATAAAAATGAAGATATTTCAGCTACTCTTTTAAAGTTTACAAATGGGAAATAGAATTTAGATATCATGGTGGGTAAGCAACAATGCATTTTGGCTTAGGTTATAAACCTCACCAAAAACAAAAGAAATTTACAAACTACTTTGTCAAAGAAGGTTCATTATTTGTCATGCATGTGGAAAACATGGTCATAAAGCTTATGCATGCAATTTAAGAAAAATCAATATTATGAATGAAAAGAGATGGATTCCTAAATTTTTGTTAGCTAACCCCATGGACCAAAACAAATTTGGGTACCTAAGGTTACATCTTGAGAATTAATTCT
>NC_052358.1:5160616-5240033 GCF_009727055.1 Benincasa hispida
TTAGAATCTATTCACATGCTGCTTGCATTTGCATCTCATAAGAATTTTACTTTATTTCAAATGGATGTAAAAAGTGCTTTCTTAAATGGTTTCATAATGGAGGAAGTATATGTTGAACCACCTCCTGGTTTTGAAAGCTTTGATAATCCAAATCATGTTTTTAAATTAAATAAAGCACTTTATGGTCTTAAGCAGGCTCTTAGAGCTTGGTATGACCATTTGAGTAAATTTTTGCTAGAAAATGGTTTTAAAATGGGAATTATTGATACTACTCTTTTTATCAAAATTAAAGATAATGATATTTTATTAGTGCAAATCTATGTTGATGATATTATATTTGATGCTACTAACTCTTCTCTTTGTGAAGAATTTTCTAAGTGTATGCATAATGAGTTTGAAATGAGCTTGATGGGAGAACTTAAATTCTTCCTTGGGCTTCAAATTAAACAACTTGAAGATGGAATCTTCATAAATCAAGAGAAGTACACAAGGGATCTACTCAAAAGGTTTAAGTTTGATAATGCAAAAGTAGCAAAGACCCCGATGAGTACCACTACAAAGCTTGATAAGGTTGAAAAAGATAAAAATGTAGATATTAAAGCTTATAGAGGTATGATCGGATCCTTGCTTTACTTAATTGCGAGTAGGCCTGATATTATGTTTAGTGTATGCATGTGTGTTAGATTTCAATCATGTCCTAAAGAATCACACTTGCATGCTGTAAAAAGAATTTTTAAATATTTGCTTGTTACCGTTGATTTAGGCTTATGGTATCCTAAAAATGCATCTTTAGATTTGATTGCATATTCTGATGTTGATTTTGCTGGTAGTCTAACTAATAGAAAAAGTACTAGTGGAACATGTCATTTTCTAGGTAGTTCTTTAGTATCTTGGTATAGTAAAAAGCAAAATTCTGTTACATTATCTACCACTAAGGCTGAATATATTGTTGTTGCTAGTTGTTGTTCTCAAGTTTTATGGATGAAACAAACATTACGTGATTTTGTTTTAAATTTTGAACAAGTACCAATCTTTTGTGATAATACTAGTTCAATTAATTTAACTAAAAATCCCATTCAACATTCTAGAACAAAGCATATAGATATTAGACATCATTTTCTTCGAGAGCATGTGCAAAATAAGAATATTGTCGTTAATTATATTAATACTGAGAACCAGGTAGCAATATTCTTACAAAGGCATAAATGAAGAAGCCTTTTGTAAATAGACCTGCACTTGGTATTATTAGAATTTGCCTAATTATGTTTGATAGGGAGCATTATTCATATTTCTATGAATTTATGTTATAATTATTGAGGGGGAGCATTATTTGTATGATTAAGGGGAGAAAAATCACTTGTATATCTTTTTGTTGATAACAAAAGGGGAGAAGTATTTTTGGTATTATGGTGGTTTTCATCAATAAAAAATGGGGAGATTGTTAGCTTTAAGGCTTCAATCAAACCAAGTATTTTGACGATAACAAAATTAGAGTTTTTTTTTTACTAACATTTTCAATGTTTCAGAGTTACTATCTTGTAGAGCTCAGAAAGACGATTCTAATGCAATTGAATCGCTCAAATCGGAGTTCAAACGAGAAAGTATAAGCAAAAGAAGATTGGAAATCCAAGCCGCAGTGACACGTGGCACCTTGATGACATGGCATCCGACGTTGGCACACAAACGGTCAATTTTGATGACATGCTGTTAACGTGGTGCTCCAACTGGTCACTTTTGCTGACGTGGCAACGTGACGTGGCAGTGACGTGGCGGTCGTGGACGAATAAGATAATGACAAGTGGCAGCTGATATTTTAAAAAAAAAAAAAGGAAAAGGGAGGAGAAATCGTTAATTGAACGCGCGGATCAATAGTATGGTGACACGTGGTCGGTTTAAGATTTTTCAGCTTTTTCAAATTTGATTTCCTTCCTAAATTGTTATCCTTCAAATCCTTTTTATTCTCCAAATCTCAATAATTCCAATTTTTTCAATTCATCTCTTAATTACAAATCCTTTCCCTTTTCTATTTTTATTCAATCTCTACCCTTCATTTGCAATCATATCCAATGACCAAAATTTATCCCCCTCGCCTATAAATTCAACTTGATTTACTCTTCATTGACACACCAAAAGTTATCAAGTCTTAAGCTCTCAATTCTCTCTACTCTCAAATTCTTGTCCTCCTTGCTCCTAAATTGGCCTAGAGTTTATTTTTGTGAGTTTTTTTTAAAGTGATCAACTTGTGTATTTAGCCTTCAGAGGTAATATTGTGAGGTTTTCTTTTAATTTTTGGGAATTGTATTAAGGTGTGGGTACACCTTAGTTGTGAGAAAAAGAAATTGGTTTGATCCTGAACCTGTAAAAGGATCTTGGGTTTCTCTTTAGCCTAAAGAAAAGAAGGGTCGTGTTGGTTTGGTCCTCACCTCAAGAGGATCATTTAGTCAAATTACCCAAGAAGGAGTCTTGGAGAGTGGAGTAGACAATTTGCTGAACCACTATAATTCCCGGTGTTTTCTCTTCCTCTCTCTCTTTTATTTCTGATTTTTCAATTTTTTGCTTCTTGTCTTAGTTATTTTTTAATCTTCCTAATTTCATGATTTAATTTTTAGTGTGTTATTTAAATTTAATCCTTGATTAAATTGTCTTTAAATTTGAAGTTATCATAGCTTGTATGATTTAAGTTTTGTCTTGCATAAATTTCTTTAATCAAATTAACGGGTTAACTTTATTGAGCATTGTGTTGAAGATAAAATTATTTTTTTAAAAATTGGTAGTCCCAACCCTATTCACCCCTCCTCTAGTGTTGCCTTTAGAATCTTACAAGTGTGACAGCATATCCCTTGGTCCCTCCCTGATTGGATGAATAAAGTTTCTACGCATCACCTCGAGACACCCTGGGTGTGTCCCCTAACAGTGTTCATGCAAAATCATACCTGGCATCTAGTTCCCTCATCTCCTTCCATCAGTGTGCTAGAAAACAAGTGGATCTTTCGACTAAAACAGCACCCGGATGGCTCAATACAAAGATACAAAGCACATTTAGTGGCCAAAGGCTTCCATTAGCAACCTGAAATTGATTTCTTCGAGACGTTCAACCCTTTTGTCAAAGCAACAACTATAAGAATTATTCTGAGTATTGTAGTCTCGAAAGGTTGGGTCCTCCGTCAAATTGACTTCAACAATGTTTTTCTCAATGGAAAGCTCACCGAGGACGTTTAAATGCAACAACCACCAAGGGACATTAGCTCTCAGTTTCCTAACTATGTTTGCAAGTTAAACAAAGCCTTATACGGACTCAAGCAGGCTCCCTGGGCATGGAATGACATGTTAAGTCACACTCTTACTGGCTGGGGATTATCAAACTCAAAGGCTGACACATCTCTCTTCATTTATAATGCCAATGACACAATTATCCTCCTCCTTGTCTATGTGGATGATGTGATTATAACAAATAACAATCATCATTTGATATCACAACTGATCAATATTCTAGATAGGATGTTTTCCCTCAAGGATTTAGGCAAACTCAGCTACTTTCTCGGCATTCAAGTACAATATCTGGAGGGTGGTTTTATATTGCACCAATCCAAGTATGTAGATGATCTTCTTCAACGGTTAAATCTCTTTGATCTCAAACCAGCACCCTCCCCATGTTCCTTAGGCAAACATCTCTCAGTGATTGATGGTACACCTCTTCAAGATCCCTTTGTCTTTCGAAGTACAATCGGGGCCCTACAATACTTGACTCATGCTCGACTAGATATCATGTACATTGTTAATCAGTTAAGTCAGTTTCTAATGGCTCTGACAGACGTACACTGGCAAGCTACAAAAAGAGTTCTTCAGTATATTAAAGGAACGAAGAATCATGTACTTGAATTTTGTATTCAAAAACTAATAAACAAAGGCTACAAAACATTTTTTTTTCTCTAAATTAAACTTTAGAAGTAACAATTTTCTAGATACTTTTAAATGTGTAACAATTTAATCTTTAAAAAAAAAAAAGGTAACAACTTAGCCTTTGAACTTTAATAAGTAATAATTTAGTTCTAATATTTTATAAATTATAATGATTTGAGTTTCTTGTCTATGTTAATCGATTAATCATCTAGAATCAAGTTTATTTATTTAATAAAAGATGAAAATTAGTGTTGGTGAAATTTTTAAAATAAAGACTAAATTGATAAAAGTGTCAAAACATCCAAACTAAAGATACGTTTGGATTGACTTAAGAAAAAAATATTCAATTTTTTTTATTTAAATATACATGATAAAAATTGATTAAAATACACTTGAAAAAAATATTTTAAACGGTTGCTAAACCGTTCAATTGCGTTCGATTCAAATTTATGGATAAGTTGCAAACATGAGCGTAGCTCAACTGACATAATGCTTGTACTATCGACTTCAAGGTTTGAGGTTTATTTCCTCACCTCACACTTTAATTACAATACCTTTGTAAAAAAGAAAAATTTATGGATAAGTTACCAAAAATTGTTTTTAATGAAAAGAAAATAATGATAATAAATAAAGTATTTTTCTTTTCTTTTTCTTTTCCTCAATTTTGTAGACAATCGAATTTCCATTTTTTTCACACCTCCAGGCTTCATGTCGCACCGCAAGTAGCGTATATAAACACCCGACTAAACTGTTGAGTTCATTTCTCTCTCAGAATCGAGACTTGAGAGCATCGCGAACCTCACTTTCCGGCGAGCTAACGGCTGATCCTTCATCATCGTCTCCGTCGCCGGCGATATCAGGTCGGTAACCGTCGCTTTATCATCAATGATTCTGTAATTGCTCTCTATACATCTCTCTAACAATGATCGGTTACAGGACATTTTCTTCCTCACTTCCTCCTTGTCTCTGTTTCAATCCCCTTCTTCTTCACTCACTTCTACTCCTCCATTCCCCCTTCCTTCCCTTCAAACCCTAACCCTGATTTCGCCCTCACCGGGAGAATCTCCGAGCCTAAAACCTCTAGTCTCACTCTAATCGTAATGAATAATGACCAACCCTAATGCTTGCGGCCACTTTAGAGACGGAAGGAGCAAGAAGCGGAAAAGAATAATAAGTGAGAAAAGTGATATAACCCTTCAGAGTTCCAGAGCGCATGTTCAAATTCAAAATATTTTTATCCATTTTCTACCGCCTTGCCCTTTTTTTTTTTTTTTTTTTTTTTTTTTTTTTTTTTACACTTTTCAGAATGTTTTCAATAGCCTTTTTCATACAATGTTGCATCTGAAGGCTTTAAAATATGCTTTTTCTTGTAGTGCAAGTCTTGGAGGATAACTCTCGTACAATGTTAACTCTGCTGTTTCATTGTAAGAGTGTGTGTGAATCTGATTGGCTTTGTGGGGAGAGTAGAATGGTAGGATTTTTAGGGCGTGGATAACCCTAGCTAGTGAGGTTTAGTCTTCCTGTTCACTTTCTAGTTTATTTGTGGATTTCGATTTCAAATACTTGTAACTATTTTATAAGAATTATTTTGCATAGTTGGAGTCTCTTTTGATAGGAGACTTTTTTTGGGGGAGGTTTTTTTTTTTTTTTTTTTTTTTCTTTTGTTGTTATCCTCGTAACAACTATAACCACTATGAGAGAAAATTATTTTAACTCCCCGAGCCTACTTATCTTACCAATCCAAATTAAAAGTTTAATTTATGGTGAGGATTTTTTTTTTTTTTTTTTTCACTTTTATATTATTTCATTTTTCCTCAATGAAATTGTTGTTTCCACAAAAAAGAAAAAAATTGCGATGCTTCCATTTCACTACGTGAATAGTGTACTTTAGAGCCATTGTTCGTAATTCTAATGGCGAACTTATGATTTTGTTGCCAAAAATTCTAAAATTCATTGGTACTGTTAAGTTCACCGAGGTTGCTACTCCTTTGGACGGAATTATTATAGTCGAAGAAGTAGAGATTTATCCTTTATGGATTGAAAATAATTTGAAGGTTCTCTACTACTTGCTTGAAGGCCAGGACTACTTCAACAACAAAATCCAAAGCCTTTGTGTGATGACATTCTAGTTTTTCATCGGCAAGGCATATTGTTTTAGGTTTTTGATCTCTTTTTGTCTACGAATCTGTAATTTCATTATTGCTCACATTTTAGATTGTAATGCATGACGAACCAAACATCTATGATGTCTAACTTTGAAGATCAACCTCACCCCATAGATCAATGCTGTTCTTTCTAATAATTTGATACCTCTTTAGTTTCTTGTTCAAACTTAGTTTTACTTTTAAAAAAAAGTTTATTCATGTTGGCATGATCATTTTCTCTAAATTGGACAAATCTATATGTAGTTAACTAATCATAGTATTCTATATTGGTTTATACATATATATATATATATATACAAAACATTTGCATTCCAGCATCCACAAAATTACTTAAGAAATTAACCAAATTAATCCTATGTAGGACCCCCTAATTACCCCTTACTCTAAGTAGCGTTGGCTTGGAGAAAAAGAAGGTGGAATGAGAATGGGTTTTACAAGCCCATGTTTGAGGTTTGTAGATTTGTTAGTCCTTATCTTGGAAAAGATAATTCTAAGTATCTTACCCACAAAAATGAAGAAATTTCATTACCCATTTAAGAAGTGTGGGTTTTTCATTTCTCTTTTCCGCTTTCCTATCACGATTTTCTCTTCCTTCCAACGTTGAAATCATTTAGCATTTTTTATCTCAACGATCGTCACTTATCACATATTTGATTAATGCGATCGTGTAGCATTTTGGTAAGGCGATTCACTCTATAGGCATTGGGTAGGCTGAGCATTATACACATTTTCTTTACACAACGATCGTGTAATCATTTGTTATAGAGATCGCTGTAGCATTTTGGTAAGCGATTGTATATTAGCATTTGGGTAGGCGATCAAATAGCCAGCTGAGTATGCAATTTGTATAGCATTTTGTTACTCAGCGATTCGTGAGTGCATATTGATAAGCGTCGTGTAGCATTTAGGTAAGAGAGTCGTAAACATTTGGGTAGTGATCGTCTTTGCATAGCATTGGGTAGTAATCGTGTATAGGCATTTTGTTACTCATCGATACGTTGTGTAGCATTTGGTAAGCAATATTCAGCATTTTGCAATGCAGTCACTCTAGCATTGGTAGGGATCGTATAACATTTTGTACTCAGTGATCGTTGTAGGGGCAATAATTTGGTGTAAGCGATCATTAGCATTTGTAAAGTGATCGCTATAGCATGGGTAGGCATCAGCATCTTGATTTTAGACTTTGCTCACTCACGATGTTGAGCTGCTCAGCTATCACTGTAGCATAGTGAGTAAGCGATCGGTATAACATTGGTTAGGGCGATCAGATATATATTGTTATGCGATCGTTATAGCATTGGCTCTCACTCTCCTCAGCGATCGTGTAGCCGAGCTCAGCGATCGTGGTAGCATTAGTAAGCGATCATATAGCATTAGGTAGGGCATCGTAATAACATTTTGTTACTCAGCGATCGTGTAGCATTTGGTAAGCGATCGCATAGCATTGGGTAGCGATTGTATAGCATTTTGATTACTCAGCGATCCGTGTATCAAGCTAAGCGATTGTGTAGCCGAGCTCAGCGATCGTGTAGCATTTAGAAGAGATCGTATAGATTTGGTAGGCGATCATATAGCGTTTTTGTTACTCAGCGATCGTGTAGCGGAGCCTCAGTGATCGTGTAGATAATTTAAGCCCTCTAGGGTTAGAGAGTTTATATAGCCACTACTCTAAACCCTAGAGTTATAATCGTAAATAACTACAAATAAATAAATATGCTAAAAGCGAGACCCACCGTACTTGGTTGTTCGAAGCACCAACAAACAGATTCAAGGCATTTCAACAAATGCTTGAATAGGATAAGACCCTTGAAACTATCCTCACAAATGGTATGATATTGTCCACTTTGGGCAAACCCATGGACTTGTTTCACAATCTCAATTTTTTTTTTAAATTCCCACATACTATTCCACACATACTATTTTCAGACACTTCTTTTCCTATGCACGACCAAACATAGCGCAATCCTTGATTTCTAGTAATTTTATTCCTAAGACAATAATCACAGACATCCTTAATTTCTGGGATTGAGAAAATCTTAATCCAAACGGCCCCTAAAGAAAAAATCCACAAAATAATTCATATGTTGCCCATTTCTCTTGTTTTATTTTCCAACTAAGATATAAACTTGTGTGTCTTACCAATATCCTTTTAATTTTCTACCATCAACGAATTTTTTTTAGCTTAAATTATCTATCCCTATTTTTACTAAGAGCTGAAACAAGTGTAAGAGAAAGAATAAAAAAGAATAAATGTTTCTTTTCTTAAAAACATAATCAAAGCTATTTGGGATATTTTTTTAATTGTTCTTTTAAGTGAGAGTATTAGGGTTTTATCTAGCTTAATCTCGATAACATATCTCAACAGAGAATATTAATTGCAACTTTTTTATTAAAATATTTATAAAGTATTATTGATTTTTTTCCCATATTTTAGCCTTTATTAATTTTGTAGCAACGTCGCCAACATAAAATTAATAAAACTAATAAAACAATAAAAAGTATAGAAACAGAAATAAAATAGAAAAATATATACTCTCCTTTTTAAAAAAATTGTTATTTTTTATAATATATAGAAAAACTAAAATATTTTGATTATAAATAATGAATTTGGTAATAATAACCGAAATAAATTAAGAATTTTGAGAAATAGACACTTGTCAAACTACATGAAGATTAAAGACTCGGTATATTGGTTGTCTAATTTAGGAATTAGGTATAATTGTAGTTTGTGGCAGCTCAAAAAGCATAAACCTAAGAAGATCACGACAATTACTCCAATTCTCGCGTACCTTCTTATGGTTAAGTATATCCTCCTTCCTCTATATAAATTCACCTTCCCCATTAAATTAAACACACTAAAACCTTTTCAAACAACCAAAAAGAAAGAAAGAAAAAGGAACCAAAACAAAAAACCCAAAAGAAAAAAACCCAAAAAAATGAAATATTGCATTAATGCCCTCGGGCTTAAGATGAATTTTTCTATCAGCTTTTGCAGCCATCTTCGCCTCATCGCGCAGGTTCGACCGAAAAGTCGCAATTAGACGGCTGGTTTTGGGAAAATGTGAAGCCATTTGCCGATCGTAAAGGCGGGGCTTGATCCGGCGCTTGTGGCTGCGGAAGAAAAGGCCACCGTGGTTAAAGTAAGGCCGACGGAAGTGGAGATTTCAAGACTGTCACGAAGCCTTAACAGCGTGCCAGCTGCAACACTAGACGTGTAGTGATTTGGATTGGAGAAGGAGTTTATAAGAGAAGCTTAAGATTGATAGAAATAAGCCGTTTGTTACTCTTTATGGGTCTCCTAATAAGATGCCTAAATGACTTTTGATGGTGATGCTGCCAAATACGGCACCGTTTATATGCTACCTTTGATTGTTGAGTACTGATTATTTCGTTGCGGCCAATCTCAATTCGAGGTATAATTTGTTCATTAAATATGTCTTTTTTTAGAGTTCAAAATTGCCAATATATTAGGCACGAAATTAAAATTTATATCTAATTGATAAATTAAATTTTTAAAATTTTAATATTTTTGGATTTAATTATTTGACTTTTTTTCGAAAAAATAATATTATTTTTGGTTTTTTGATTTCTTAAAATTAAGCTATTGTCTAAAAATAGTTACTATCAACTGTTATCATTGATAAACTGCTATTACTAAAACCTGTGAGAGTGAGAAAAGCCAAAGAAGTTAGTGATATTTTAGAAGTGAGCGTAATGATCATAATCTTAATTTTTTAAAAACTAAAAACTAAAATTCAACGAACATGAATGATCTAATATAGATGGTAAAAATTTCATTAATTTATTAAAATATTTAAATTTGAAGCCTATAAATATTATTATAAAATTCAAAGACAAAAACATACGACATAAATGTTGAATCAATGCTAAACTATATAGGAATTATTATTTTTGTTACATTTGTTGAAAAATATTGGCAGAATTCATCCCCAAGGCCAGATGGGAAAAGAAAAGGAGAACAAGATTAGCAGCTAGACTGAGGGGGACAAAAGCCGCGGTTTACAATTGCAAATTCTTTGGATTTTCAAGACACTCTTTGCGACGATGACGTTTACATCTCTACAAAATTGCTTCATTCAGGGCACCGTCGACTTCATTTTGGAAAGGGAACTTCCCTTTATTTGGTAATCTCCAAAATGCTCCTCAAAGAAAACCATATACTATAATATAACATAATGTTTTTTCTATATATAGAAATATTTAATTGATAGAACAGTAATAATAATGTAATTTGAAACAATTGCAGAACTGTCAGTTGAACGTGGTGGGAGAGGGAGGATTGGGAGTGATCACAGCCCATTCAAGGGAAGAGGAATCGGACGACAGTGGATATTCATTCGTGCATTGTAGCATTACAGGAACGGGTGGCAAAAACACTTATTTGGGAAGAGCTTGGATGCCTAGATCTAGAGTTGTCTTTGCCTATACAACAATGGCTGATATCATGCATGCTGAAGGTTGGCACGACATGGGCCATCATGGTTACGACAAGTAATTACCATATCTCAAGCTACACCATAATTTTCCATGTGTTTGATGCATTCAATATCCATCATTTTTTTTCTCTAAATGTAGGATTGAAATTTAAAACGTTAAGATGTAATTTTGGTTCCCATGACTCAAGAAAGTTAAAATTTAGTTTTCATGATTTATAATTAAAATTTAGATCATAATGTTTTAATAAAACACTCATAAATAGTCCCTACATATGGACTATATATGAATATTTTATTAAATCATATAACTATTTATATGATATTTATCTAACACTAAATCCAACACTAGATTTTGACTTTTAAATCCTAAGAAATAATTTTTAATTTTTTTTTTCAAATCATAGGGACCAAGTTTGTAATTAAATCAATTAAAAATTGTATTTTTATGTCACATTCAAGATGATTTAGAATATATGCAACAGTCGCATGGAATAATTTGCTCTTTTACTTTTATAGAACGGTTTTGTTTGGAGAATACAAGTGTTCGGGACCAGGATCGGAGTCGAGCGGGCGCGTAAATTACGGCAAGCAATTGAGTGATGTAGAAGTGAAGCCATTCATTAGTCTTGATTACGTGCAGAGCGAGAAGTGGCTGCTTCCCCCGCCTAATCCTCAAGTTTAGAGTTTTAGGATATATAGTTATAATTAGCTACTTCTTTTTATTGTCTTTCTCAACATAACTAGTTTTATCTATTTGTATACATTAGATTGGCTATTTATATGTCCAATCTTATTAATAAAGATTCATGCGAGTTATTTACTCCTGAGTTCCTTAATATGGACGTATCACATATTTTCTTTTAATTTTTCTTTGAGAGTTATTCACATCCACATCTTGTTCCATGGTGATTCCTGAAAACACGCCTCTGCTAACGATGGATCTTTCTTCTTTTTCGATGAATCGGTCTTCCACCCACTTTGCTATTGAAAAATTATATGCTAATCTCTACTTTCTTCAACTCAGAATAGCATCCATCGACGGCTTTAGTATAGGCCCATGGGACTCGAGCCCCCTCCCCCTCCCTCTCCCCCTCAATTTTATGCTCTTTTAACCTATCCAATCCTAGGTTCAAACCTTACTTCTGACATTTATTTTTTTAGATTTCCTTTCTTAACATTCCTTCGATTATAAAGCCTCCATCAACAAAATTTCTCGACTCATTACTTCATCAACATTGTTCTAATTTAGTTCCATTAAATGGATCCATCTCTAGGGTGCAAGCTTAGTTTTGTTAATTACTAGGGTGAAAGTGAAACTACATCAACTAAATTCTAATTTTTTAAATCATGGAGATTAAATTTTAACTTTTAATTTCCAAAAATAGTCCCCTGATAGGGATTATTATATTTATGAAGATTTTATCAAATCATAAGAACTAAATTATAAATTATAGTAATCTAATTCTAACTATAAAATCATATTTTATAATTTAACCAATTTTGTAGCACTTTCATCACATTTTTATATGTACATTGTTTCAAGAAAAATGAACCCCAAACTAAAATCTTGAGAACTCTTTTCTTTCTTTTTAGCTAGAGTACAAATTTCTGGTTAAATATCTTGATATTTTGTATGTTAACTATAATTATTTTCTATGAAATGAATACATCCGTGGCTGAGAGAAGTTGTTCAAATCATTGCAAAATATTTTATTATCTCACAAGAAGTTGTGAGATTAACATAAATTTTCACCTGAAAACAACAGGACATAGTAGGAGTGTAAATAGGTTGGGAGATTTTTAGGACCAATCAAAAAATTCGAGTTGGTGGGGTTAACTACCCGAATGATCCGAATAGAGTCTCCAATCCAACCTAGCCTAAAACATAAAATTTAGGTTGGATTGGGTTGGATTATTGGTTTATGTTTTTCTTTTCTTTTTTATTAACTTAAAATACTTAAATTTGTATACAACACATATTAATAATTATAAAACTCAAAATGTTAAATATTAAAATCCAAGATATTTGTTACAAACTTCATACAATTCGGATTGAGTTAGGTTAACTCGGATTTTTAAAAGTGTAACCCGAACCCAACTCAATAAAAAAAAATAAAAAATTCAACCCAATCCAATCCAAAATTAAAACTAACCCAACCGAATTCTTACAATTTGGGTTGAGTAGTCCAAGTTGTTCGGACTGTCGGGCCCTTTGAATATCCCTACAACGTAGTCTGTCTTTTCTTATAAATGATAAGTTTAAATAATTTGTACGTGCACTCGTCTATTATTCTTATTCATAAAAAAAATATTGTATTTGTCCTCTCTTCACATGGTAGTCTTTTTATTTATTTTTCTTTCATGAAGTGATAGCTCTCTACAATAGAATAATCAAAGCGCTTCGATTAAACATAGATCATCCCATCTAAATTAAAATAGATTCTCAAATTATTTAAAACCTTTTGATGAATAAAAGTTTGCTATGCAAATTAGCTCAAGTTGTTTTGTTGATTCCATCTCTGTTGGAAGCAAGTTTAACTCAATTTCACACATGAGTTAGCCTCCTACAACGAAGAAAAAATGGATGAAAATATAGCTCCGAGATTATAAACTGCCATCATTTTTTCCCCAAAGTTATGAATAGTATTTTATCATCCTCTTTTAAGTTTTTTTGTTGATTTTTCTCTTTTAAGTTCCTATTTTTCTTCGTTGACATCCTTCCCAATAAGCATAATGAAGGATAGAAATATTATATTTTTTTTATTGATGACTATAGCAGGTATCTCTGGTTATATCCACTGAAACAAAAATCAGACACACTCTCAACCTTCCAACACTTTCTTCAAGTGCTTAAAACACAATTTAACTCAGGCAGCAAAGCTTTACAGTCTGATAATGGAAGAGAGTATATGAAACTACACAATCTATGTCAATCTCTTGGCATTGCCTCTCGGTTCTCATGTCCTTACACATCAGCACAAAATGGGAGGACTGAAAGAAAACACAGACATATTGTTAAGATGGGGTTAACTCTGCTAGCACAGGCATCCATGCCCCTCATGTTTTGGTGGGATGCATTCCTCACTGCTACTATTCTCATAAATGGCTTACCAACCCCAGTTCTCCACAACCAATCTCCTCTCCAACTGATGTATGGAAAAGTCTTAGATGTTACCAAACTAAGGGTGTTCGGATGTTCTTGCTTCCCATATCTCAGACCGTATCAAATAAGCAAGTTTCAATTCCACTCAGAACTCTTAGGGACGTTTAACGACGGTTATCCCCATGGAGGGTTGTAACATAGAATTCGGAATAACTTAAACTCTAAAAATGGATAGGATATCTTTGGTCCAATCCCAACCTTGACTTTCTATTTTGGTAGCATAGTTGGGGTCGACCTCTGACGTCTGAAAATGGAGAGTTACATTTACAAAAATATAAAGTGTTAGTAATTTCTTACCAAAAGCGGTAGCTAAATGACTATCAGAATATGAGTAATTCTGGAGATAGTATTTAGTCAAGAATGTCTTGTTGTAGTATCGTTACAAAAGAATAAATCTTGGGTATATTATTACTTTGCTAAAACTTGATTGGATTTAAAAGTAATTCACTTATAGAATTTGTATATAATTTCAGAATGACGAGTTCACTAGTACAATTGTTGGCGTCTGATAAACTAATAGGGGATAATTATGCAACCTGGAAATTAAATTTGAATACTATACTGGTGACAGATGATTTACAGTTCGTCTTAACAAAAGATTGTCCTCCTGTTTCGAGCTTTAACACAAACCGAATTGTTCGGGATGCATATGATAGTTGGATTAGGGGAAATGATAAAATCCGTGCTTATATCTTTGCCAGCATATCTGAAGTTTTGGCAAAGAAACATGAAGATATAGGTATTGCCAAAGAGATTATGGAATCTCTAAGAGGGATGTTCTAGCAACCGTCCTTCTCTCTAAGGCATGATGCTATAAAGTGCGTTTACAACTGTCGCATGAAAGAGGGGGTCTCTGTTCATGACCATGTCTTGGACATGATGGTCCACTGATAACTTGTAGAAGTACAAGTTATTTATGCCACCTTATCTAGATATTACGGCCAAATGTTAGTAATTATGCACCAATTGTATGAAAATTAGCCTAGTATTGCAATAATTATAAATGTTTGCGATTACAACCACTAACACCAAAAAGATGGAAGACAAGCCGAACTTTACTCTATTTTGTAGGAGACCAAGTCATCGTTTGCGCTCAAGACTCACGAGAGACTAATCAACGCATCTCAATCACGTTGCGCCCGTCAATTAACAATGAAGAGACGATTACCGCAATGGCGGCGCAATGGACAGTCGATCCGAGGGCTGTGCTTCAACTACATGCGGTAATAAAAACAGACATCGCATGTGAACCTATGATCGAAAGATGCAGATGAGCAATGCAAGAGCGGAGTGAGGACCACAACAGAAGGAATAATATCCCTCCATCTTCGAAATTACCATAACCATGAGTGAGGACCACAAGGCTGGAATCAAAGATTTGCACCTATAAATACCCCATTGATTTCAGAGAAAAGGCATGCTACTTGATCGAGGTTAAGTGCTGCTAGATTGTAGAGAAAAGGCTGAGTTGAGTGCTTGAGTGAAGAAATCCGGGAAGAAGACGAGATAAGGCCGAGAGGTGAATCTCAGATCCAACCTGCCAAACACCCGATCGGAAGCTCTGTGCAAATATCCCTACTACCGGTAGAGCAAGCTTGAGAGGGAAGCTCTTCCTACCATCAAATCCATCATATCCGGCAAGCAGATCTCCATTGAATCAGTGCCAAGACATTGGCACTTGTTTGTATTTGTTCTATCTCCCTTTCATTGTGTATTTCATGTTTTCTTTATCTCTTTATTCACACACTATGTATCAAACGCTTAGTAGAAATATTAAATGTTTCGATAAAATCCATTTACCATTCTCTGTCTATTTCCATTCACCCACCAATCACTTTCTCCATGATGTCTCTTAACCCCCGATGAGCAACATGAATCACTAAGAACTTAATCTGTATTAAAGATATAAAATACGTTTAGCTAAAGCATGCTAGACGACATCTTCACTTGTGAGAGCAGAAGTGAAGGTGTCATTCTGATCTATCGAGAGAAGGTCGGGAGAATGCGTTAACTAAAGCGAGTAGTACTTCCAGACATGGAAGCAACCTTGTGTTCATTACGTTAGTCTCTATTTTACCACAAACATGTGGGAGCACGGCCGATCACTAAGAGATGTACGCCAAGAGAAGAGCGGAACAGTATTTATATCTTCAATCCAATTAAGAACTTGCGTTGTTTGTATTATTTGTCTTTCTATTTCTATTCTGTTCATAAGACTTGTCGTCGCATCCCATGTCTTTGCATAACTTTCACAGCCAGCCTTAATCCCAGCATCTTGTACATGAAGTCCGTATCTTGTATCATCTAGCTTAGGTTTACTGTATTTTTATATTTTTATTGCATCTTTACTGCTTTCCTTTATTTTATTGCAATTTATACACTTATACAAACTCATTTTTAAAGATTGAAAACTTGGTCGCATATATCATGAACATACCGCAATAACCTAAACCAATCCCCTTGTTCGACCTCGGATCACATCGAGAAACTTGCGGTGGAATTACACTTGGTTCCATCGTAAGGAAACTTGTGATAACGCATGGCATACTACATGAACATTCATAATTAACGCATAATTAGAAGTAGTATCGCATCATTGTGAGCAATTTATATCATCAACCCAAACGCATTACAAGTTTATGGCGTCGTTGCCGGGGAATGGTTAATGGTTTATGTTGAATATTTTCATGTTATGTGCAGGACAGATCTCTTTGTACTGACTATTCAACGCGGAGAGCAGTCTGACAACTTAGGAGTGCTATGGTGATCTGGTAATTCTAAGTGGACCCAGAGATCAAGTGTATTCTTCGTGCAGAGTTCATCATGGCTGAATTAATTGGTGAAGAAATATGGTTGATGAGAATATGGCACCTGCTGGAAACCAGAGAGGAGATTTGCCAGTGCAAGATCCTGTTTTTCTTGCTGCTAACCAGAACATCCCTATGAGGGAATATGCAGCGCCAGATTTCTACAATTTTTCACCAAGAATTTCAAGACCAGTAGTTGAGGGGAATGCAAGCTTTGAAATAAAACCTATCATGCTTCAAATGATTTAGAATGTGGGACAATTTGGAGGATTACAGGGAGAAGACCCACATGCACATTTGACTAATTTTGCAGACATGTATTGCGCATTCTCCATGCCTAGTGTAACTCAAGAAAGTATTAAACTGTATCTATTCCCGAACACATTGCGGGATGAAGCAAAGAGGTGGGCTCAAGCATTAGAGCCAGGCGAAATTCATGGATGTGAACAGTTGGTTGATAGGTTCATGAACAGACTCTTCCCTCCGTCTGTCATCGCAAAGAGGCGGAGGGAGGTTTTGAATTTCGAGCAAAAGGGTTATGAAACCCTGAGCACTGCCTGGGTGCGATTCCGGCAGTTAGTAAAGAACTGTCCGCATATCGGGATTCCTGATAGTATTTTGATGGAAACCTTTTATGATGGCCTGGACCCATCAACGCAAGCAGTTGCCGACTCCTTCGTAGAGGGAGGATTAATGAATAAGTCATATACGGAAGCAAAGAACATATTGGATCGCATATCGTGACATTCTGACGAATGGATTGATACTAGGCTTGAGGTAAGATGTTTGGAGCCAGAAAAAGTAGAAAGGGCCAATGTGCCAATGGACACAATGAACGCATTGGTCGAGAAAATGACCACGATGACATCGCTCCTCCAGACGGTGGTTAATCAGTAGAGAATTCTTTCCCAAGGAATAGCGCAAGTTAATGCGGTGACTCATACGACTGCTATAGAGTGCACTCAATGGGAAGAGGTACATCCAGTAGACGCCTGCCCATGGAATCAAAAACCCGTATATGCTATATATGATGAAGCATTGAGCAACAACCACAAACCTAGTTGGGGGGGTCATCCAATTTTTGGTTTGGATGAGAATCTTAACTAGAGGGGCCATGGTTTCTATCAATTTAGTTATCAAAAGGATCGAGGCAACCCTTCGGTCTTCACTAATCCAGACTGCAAACCAAGTAATTCTCAAGGTATGCCACACTGTGACCAACTGTTTGCATATGATACCTCTGGTAGTACCTCGTCTCTGGAGACATCATTAAAGCATTATATTGAAAAGAGCGAGGCAATGAGACAATCACAAGCTAACTCTCTCAAAGAATTAGAAGATCAGATAGATCATCTTACGAGAGAATTAAAGAAGAAAAAGCCTAGTACGCAGAATGGAAGCTCAGGGGTGTCGGGGCAAGAGGTAAAGAACAATGCCACGCAGTGACAATGCGAAGTGGCAGAACGACAATCCCCATTATGCCGAAGGTACCAAATGCGGCAATAATATCAGCAGATTTAACTGTTGATGATGACCAGTTATTGAATAACAGAAGCGACCCTAGTTCAGAAGTAAGATTATCTACAATAGATGAAGCCTCTCAAGACTTGAATTCTCAATCAACGCAACCTCCAACCAATGACACACAGCAAGCACAGGACCTCACCAAGTAGCAAAGTGAGTAAGAAACACGGTGGGATCCTCACCTTTCCCGTCCAGGCTGAAAAAGAAAGATGATAGCAAGCAGTTTCAAAGGTTTCTGGACGTTCTTCGCCGGCTATACATTAATATTCCCTTGATAGAAGCATTAGAGCAGATGTCGTATTATATGAAATTTCTCAAGGATATTCTCGCAAAGAAGAGAAAGATTGGGGAAAATGAAACAGTTGCACTAACATATGAGTGTAGCGCTTTGTTTCAAAGAAATCTCCCTACTAAAATGAAGGATCTTAGGACTTTTACATTACCCTGCACCATAGAAGGGAAGATGGTTAGAAATGCACTATGTGATTTAGGGGCAAGCATAAATTTGATGCCCTTGTCAATTTTTAAGAAGCTGGACATCGGCAAGGCAAGGCCAACCACGATCACATTACAGCTAGCTAATAGATCAATAAAGCTTCCGGAGGGCAAGATAGAAGATGTTCTCGTGCAAGTGGACAAGTTTATCTTCCCAGCAGACTTTGTTATACTGGATTATAAGGCCGATAGAGAAATTCCTATCATCCTGGGATGCTCATTTCTCACCACAGGAGGGGCATTAATCGATGTGCAGAAAGAAGGGTTGACCATCTGGATCGATGATCAAGAAGTAAAATTCAACGTACTCAATGCGTTGAAGTACCCAGGAGATATAGAGAACTGCCAATATATCGAAGAGTTGCGGGGAGAACAGTGGCACGAACCCCTGCAGGAAATGGAGGAGGAGGACTTTGAAATCGGTGCAATGTTGGAGGAGGATTGTGCTGTAATTCATGTGGAATCTAATTTTGCATGGACATCGCAACACATTAAGCCATCTTTAGATGAGCCACCTGTGTTGGAGTTAAAGTTGTTGCCGGTGCACCTAAAGTATGCTAACTTAGGGAGTAACGATACGTTACCAATTATCATTTCTGCATCATTGAGTAAGGAGAAAGAAGATGCTCTCATACAGATCCTAAGAAATAACGCAAAAGCCTTAGGATGGACCTTGGCAGACATTCGAGGAATCAGTCCCTCGTATTGCATGCACAAGATTCGTTTGGAAGAAGGAAAGAATGGATCAGTAGAAAGGCAACGCCGCTTGAACCCTGCCATGAAGAAGGTTGTAAAGAAGGAAATAGTAAAATGGCTGGACGCCAGTGTCATCTACCCGATATCTGATAGCAGTTGGGTGAGCCCAGTACAATGTGTGCCGAAGAAAGGGGGGATGACAGTCATCACTAATGACAAGAATGAATTGGTTCCCACAAGGACAACTACGGGGTGGAGAATCTGCATGGATTATTGCAAGCTGAATTTGGCCACTAAAAAGGACCACTTTCCACTCCCGTTCATTAATCAGATGTTAGATAGACTTGCGGGAATGAGTTTTTCTGTTTTCTTGATGGCTATTCAGGGTATAACAAAATAGCAATTGCACCGGAGGACCAAGACAAGACAACCTTCACGTGCCCATTTGGTACGTTCGCATTCCGACGTATGTCATTGTACTCTGTAATGCACCAGGCACTTTTCAATGATGCATGATGGCAATATTTTTAGATTACTTGGAGGAGTCAGTCGAGGTATTCATGGACGATTTCTCAGTCTTTGGCAGTAATTATGACTCCTGTTTTACTAACCTCGAAAAAGTCTTGAAGAGATGCGTGGCAACAAATCTTGTCTGAACTGGGAGAAATGCCACTTTATGGTGGAGGAAGGAATAGTTCTGAGTCACAAAATCTCCAAGGCAGGATTGGAAGTCGATCAGGCAAAAATTGACGCAATGTCCAAATTACCCCCACCTGTGAATGTAAAGATACTTAGGAGCTTTCTGGGACACGTGGGATTTTATAGAAGATTTATTCACAACTTCTCCCAGATCGCAAAACCCTTAAGTGCACTTCTAGAAGTTAACCGCGAGTATAATTTTGATGACGACTGCACCAAAGAATTTAACACTTGAAAGAGGCACTAATCTCCGCACCAATTTTGATTGCGCCTGATTAGACGCAACCATTTGCATTAATGTGTGATGCTAGCGGATATGTTGTGGGCGCAGTTTTGAGTCAGCACTGAGAAAAGGTGTTACATCCTATTTATTATGCAAGTAAAACACTGAACGACACGCAGGAGAACTATACAACCATAGAAAAAGAAATGCTCGCAGTAGTATTTGCACTAGAAAAGTTCTGACAATACTTAATCGGAACAAAGGTGGTGGTATATACGAATCATTCTGCGATTAAATATCTAATGACGAAGAAGGATGCAGAATCGAGGTTGATACGATGGGTGTTGCTCCTGTAAAAGTTTGACCTAGAAATCAAAGACCGGAAGGGCGCCGAGGACCAAGTCGCAGATCATTTGTCAAGATTGGAAAATTGCGAGGTTCAAGGGACAGAAAAAGATATTGAGGAAAGATTCCCCGATGAACTGCTAATGGCAGTAGACATTAATGTTCCCTGGTATGCGGACATAGTAAACTCCCTAGTTTGTGGTCTACCGGATGATTATACATACCAGCAGAAGAAGAAGCTAAGTCATGATGCCAAATTTTATTTCTAGGACGATCCATTCCTCTACCGACAAGGACCTGATCATATAATACATTAATGTGTTCCTGAGCATGAAGCCAAGCACATTTTACAGCTCTGTCATGAGTCCCCATATGGCGGACATTTTGGGGGACAAATAATGGCAGCAAAAGTCTTACAGTGTGGCTACTTTTAGCCAACACTGTTTAAAGATGTCCATGCCCAGGTTGTGCAATGCGACAGGTGTCAAAGGACAGGGAATATGTCTAAAAGAAATGAAATGCCATTGATGTCAATCTTAGAAGTTGAATTATTTGATGTTTGGGGAATTGACTTCATGGGCTCATTTCCACCATCCGAAGGTCATCAATATATTTTGGTTGCGGTTGATTATGTATCGAAATGGGTTGAGGCCATCACATGTGCCAAGAATGACGCAGCCACTGTGGCGAAGTTTCTTAAGAAAAACATTTTTGCTCGATATGGGACGCCACGGGACTTAATCAGCAATGAGGGCTCTCACTTTATCAACCGCATAATTGCTAACCTGTTGACTAAATTCAACGTCAGCCATCGAGTTGCAACTGCTTATCACCCACAGACTAATAGGCAGGCAGAGATTTCTAACAGAGAGATCAAAACTATCTTGGAAAAGGTAGTTAATACTGCCAGAAAGGATGGGTCACCCAAGCTTGATGAGGCACTATGGGCTTACAGGACTGCCTACAAGACACCAATCGGCATGTCCCCGTACGCCCTGGTCTTCGGAAAAGCTTGTCATTTGCCGCTTGAGTTGGAACATAAGGCGATGTGGGCATGCAAGAAGCTGAAGTTTGATTTAGCCTGTAAGCCCTCTCTTCTTCTACTTTTTCTTGGGATATTAGGAAGCACATAGTTGAGATTGAACTCGGGGACTTGAGATAAACTTTGATGTGGATCTCCTATTAAGATTTATAATTAAAAATAAAAATATTTGGATTGACGTTTGTTTCATTAAGGAAGAGGAAATAAGGATTGGAGGTATAATTTGAGGTAACGAACCTAGTTAAGCATGTAAAGTAAATTCGATGATGAATTTGACATGCCCGGGATAGGTCAAAGTCCATTGTAAAAGTCAAATGTCAAATGGTCAAAGTCAAAGTAAAAAAGTCAACATCTTGAAATGTGGTGAAATTTTGGTAATTTATGAGTTTTGAAAGTAAATTTGGCTTGTTTAAGACTTATTGGGAAAAGCTAGCTGAAAATCAAAGGAAATTTAAGGGAAAAGTTGAGTTAAGACTAAATTTCGGACAGTCTGAGTAGGGTTCAGTAATTTGATGTTTTCGAGCTGTAGAAATGGAATTTGAAGCTGAAATTTTGAGGTTAGTAAGCTAAAAGATTATTAACATTTTTCTTAAAGGACTACAGCTAATTTTGACTGGAAATTGGTGAATTAATAGGAAAACCGAGAGGAAGAGGAAAAAAAGAGAGTTTGTGAGATTTTGAAAAAATTGAGGTGCTTTCAATTGAAATTTCTCATTGGATGGCTTTGAGGTTAAGGATTAATCATCTGCGCACGTGTTAAACTAGAAATTGAAGCTGTAAAACGAAGAGAGAAAAGGAATTGCGAATTTTTTTAGTTTGGCCAACCGAAGAAGAGGAAAAACGTTGTTTTCGAATTAGGGTCGTTCTTGTGAAGGAAAATTAAGCAAAATCAAAGAAACTTAAAGAGGAAGTAAAGAAGAAGCTCTTGGGAGGCTTGATTTGAAGAAATTTGGCCGACGAAGTAAGGAAAATGAAGAAAAACAGTGGCGCTAGAGTTATCGAGAAAACAGAGGATGCTCGGGTTTTTAGCAAATTCGTGGAGTTAGAGACTAATTTGAAGCTCCAAATTTAAAGATAAGTTACTTATAAGGTCCTTCTAGAGTTATATGGTCTTTTATTTGATAGTTATTGGCTGGAATTTCTGATTTTAAGTTCTGAAAATTCTGCTTTTCCTCGCTGGAAAACAGGTGTACCGTAGAAAGATTGGTCGATTCCGGGAGTTAAAGGCCAATTCGGACGTCCAAAATTTGAGGTAAGTTAATTAAGAGGATGAATAAAAGGTTTGTATAGGCTAATTAAGCTTTAGATGGCCGTAAAATGATGAATTTAAGTCTGAAACGCTCACCGGAAAAACAGAGGTCAAATCTGGAAATTTTTGGGCTGGAGGTTGAAGAAAGAGTTGACTTTCCTGTTGACTTCTGTCTGTCATCTATTGTCCGCCATTAAAAGCTAGAAAATAAATTTTAGGTTAATTAAGGTGTTCTCAAGCATAATTAAGGATCCAATTGGTGTTGTTATGATACCTTAAACCTGAAATTAGAAGAAATTGGGATCTTAAGTCAACTTTGAAGTTGATTAAGGGGTTAATATGAAGTAAACCCTAATTATGATTAATGAGAAAAATTGAGGAAAATTGGAATAGAATTAGTTCTTATTGAAGATTAATTTTAAGGTCTAGAGCTAATTTTAGAGCAATTGAATGACCAAATTACAAAGCAAACTCTACCTTAGATTAAATTAGGGATTTGGAAAAAGTTTAAGTGAAATTGGTTATACTTGAAGATTAATTTTCAAATAATTGGATTATGGTCATGTGGAGGATAACTAGAGGATTATCAATATAATTTCAGGATAAATGGGAGATGGAGAAACCAAAATTATGAGGAGGAGTCGATTAACAGTGAGTGGTTTACTTTCGAATGTTTTGATGTAAAAACTAATTATATATTATAGTATGTTATTTATAAAATGTGATGGCATGATCTGTTTTACTTGACTGATATTTCAAAAATGTTTAAATCATGATTTCTAAACTCTCGATGGTTTTATACGATCTTCATTTATCAAAATGTAGTTTGGAACCAAAGTTTATACAATTGTGACTTGTATGGTTTATATGAAAACCTCTTGATGTTGAATTTAAAAATGTTGAATGTTTGTGAAAGTGGTTTCAAACTACTAATTCTTGTACCCGAGAGATGGTTATTTTTTTGTGCTACTTGAATGTGTTTCAGTAGCATCGCTCAGGTGATCAGGGGGCTACCGGGGTCAGATGTGGCCAGAGTATATCGGAAAGTCTAGAGGAATCTGTGTCTGTAGCGCCACCCAGGCTATTAGGGGGCTACCACCGGGGTCAGATGTGGCCAGAGTATACTGGGGAGTCCAGAGTAACCTGGGCCTGTGCCGTGTATTTATACTTAGCCTTGAGGTAGCTCTATGTGCACATATGACCTTGTGATTTGGTTTACACCGCAGGGGGCATTCTTTGTCCAGAGTAACCCGCCATTGTAAACGAGTATTTGGCTACAGAGTTAGTGTGGTTTTCTGATAACGACTGAATGCTTTATAATGTGCTTATGAGAGTTGATCATGCCAGCTTTTTTTTCTTTACTACCACGTGTTTGAGATGCTATTGAATCTTTTATACTTTATTCAATGGTTTACTAAATGATTTGATAAACTTTATTGATGATTTAGAAAGTGATAGCTTATGTTTATATTAAACTACTACTCACTGGGCTTTAGCTCATGCTTTCCATGTTTTATGTTTTTCCCCACCCCCAGGTAGCGACAAGTTCCCGGTGCTTGCTGAGCTGTCAAACGCCCTAGTGTTGTTAAACATTTGTTGTATTGTTTGTGCATGTATTTAAGAGTATTCCATAATAGCTAGAACTTGTGAGTTACATGTCATGGGAGGTTTTGTTCAAAATAATCCTTACTATTGGTCTGTAAATCTATTTAAACAGTATTGTGATTTAAACTGAATCAAATTCGTAAACTCTGTCAACGAACCTAGATTATTTTTTTTTTTAAAATGGGTTTGGAAGTTTGGGTTTGATCAAGTACAGGATATGTTAAGAGTTGGGACGTTAGATGTCATAGAGAGAAGTGATTTTTAACATCTTCACGCTTCGTTCTAGGTTAGAAGGAAAATCTGGAACGGGGTGTGACATAGCCAGTGCGGGGAAAGTCCGGAAGCTGCAATTGAATCAGTTGGTCGAATGGCGATGGGATGCCTATGAAAATGCTAAGATATATAAGGAGAAAACGAAGAAATGGCACAATGACCGCATCAATGACCGGACATTCACCGAAGGTCAACAAGTATTATTATTTAATGCACGTTTGCGACTGTTCTCAGGAAAGTTGAAGTCTCGCTGATCGGGGCCATTCCAAATCAAGACAATCTTTCCTCACAACGCAGTGGAATTAACAACTTTAGACGGGAGCAGTGCATTCAAAGTCAATGGTCAGCAGATCAAACCCTACTATGGAGGCCACTTCGATCGACGCATGGATACCATTGACTTGGGCAAGCAGGATTAAACCACTTGCAAGGGAAGCAATTGCGGTAGCTCTTTTCACTCGACCTTCCTATCTATGTTTACTTGCTTTCTTTACCACTTTCTTTTACCGTTTCCTTACTTCCATAATTAATGTGTAGTAGGATTAGTCTTTTATGTTTTGGCAATTTAATTTCGCATATGTTTCCATACTTTAAATGTAGAAGCGTTGGTCGTATAATTTTGTGAATGATGGGATGAATCACCGTAAGGTCTTTTCGACTTGCATTTTTGATGAATTATGAAGAGAGGAAAATAAACCGGTATGTATGAGAGGATGGGTGTAGTAAGTGAAACCAAGAGAGGCTATGCGTCTAGTACACCCAAATACATTACGATGAGGGGTGTGTTGCGCACGTATATGTCCTTTGCCCAGCCTTAGTTAAACGCACTATGTTTAGGTATCCTCCAGAAATTTGTTTAGGTAAGGGGTGTGCTGCGGGGATGTATGCGTGTTGCCTGTCCTCGGGAAAAATGTATCTATGTTTATTGGAAGCATGGTGTGAATTGTAAATCATGCACCTTTCTAAGTCAAATTTGTAAGTTAATCAAATTCTTTGACTCTTATATAGGCAATAGAAAATTTTTTGTAATGCGTTCATTTGTAATATATTTGTATACTTTGATAATAGTCAATACAATCAGAGTATATATTCACTCTACTTTTTGCTTGTGCCTCATTCTTTATCTTCCTTTGTTAATTTTTGTGACATTCTTAGTCTTTTATTTTTACGATCTTCATTGCATTGCTATGATGTATTATATGTTTACACTTTGAATCATTTCCCATACTTAGTAAATTCTGACTAACACTTAGTTAACTCTTAGTTTAGCAATACTTTACCTTTTATCTTTCAAAGTTCTACTCAAACCTTCTTTTTGAAATTTTCTTTTAAGTGTTTGTCTAGTCTATCCAAACAACGCAATGAGGACTTTGCTCATCTTTAAATTTGGGGATGAGGAAGATCTGAGCAAATAATATTAAGAATATGCAGTATTTAAGAAAATGCATCCATTTTTCCATTTTCATTAAAAAAAAAAAAAAAAAAAAGGTGTAAGCCAAACTCCAATGTCAGTGCAAAGGAAAATTTCAAAACTATTCCCAACCTAATAAGAATTTAGTTGTGAAAGAAGTCTGCTTGTAGTTGGATGTTCGTATGACACCCATAGGAGCAAGCCAAAACAAAGGTGGGTTTCTAAGAACAACATAGTATAAACAAGAGAAAAATAAAAAGAGTGCAAGGGACAACTCCTCTGATTATCATGAGTTAAAGTTGAAACTGGCACACAACCGTAGTTGGATGTTCGCATGACACCCGTGGGGACAAGGAAAAATGAAGAGTGTAACAATGATCGACTGTCTCTAAGTGAATAAATGACGCAAAGTTTTGCTCACCCCATATAGATACATCAAGTTGTTTTGATAAAGAAGAGATAAACATTCTATTTTGAAAACTAGAAAAGTGTCTTTGAGAAGAATTTTGTTACATAGAAGAATAAAGTAGGGCTTGCTAAGAATTAGCAAGGATAGAAGGAAAGTGCGATGTCAAGTAATGTGCCTAAGTGTAATATTCAGAGCAACCAATCATCGCAGAAATATAGGATAGGAATGGAACATGATTGCCTTAGTAGAAGATATGCTTGAGGACAAGCATATATCTAAATTTGGGGGTGTGATAACTTGTAGAAGTACAAGTTATTTATGCCACCTTATCTAGATATTACGGCCAGAAGTTAGTAATTATGCACCAATTGTATGAAAATTAGCCTAGTATTGCAATAATTATAAATGTTTGCGATTACACCCACTAACAAGAAAAAGATGGAAGACAAGCCGAACTTTACTCTGTTTTGCAGGAGACCAAGTCACTACTTGCGCAGCTCACGAGAGACTAATCAACGCATCTCTATCACATTACACCCATCAATCAACAATGAAGAGACGATTACCGCAAGGGCGGCGCAATGCGATAGTCGATCCGATGGCTGTGCTTTAACCGCATGTGGTAATAAAAACAGACACCGCATGCGAACCTATGATCGAAAGATGCAGCTGAGCAACGCAAGAGCGGAGGATTGAGACACGTGTACAACTAACGATTGTGCAGAATTGACGATCTCATTGCATGAGAGAAGGATTAATATCCCTCCATCTTCGAAATTACCATAACCATGAGTGGGGACCATAAGGTCGGAGTCAAAGATCTGCACCTATAAATACCCCATTAATTTCAGAGAAAAGGCATCCTACTTGATACGGGGCTAAGTGCTGCTAGATTGTAAAGAAAAGGCTGAATTGAGTGCTTGAGTGAAGAAATTCGGGAAGAAGACAAGATAAGGTCGAGAGGTGAATCTCAGATCCAACCTGCCAAACACCCGATTGGAAGCTCTGTGCAAAGATCCCTACTACCGGTAGAGCAAGCCTGAGAGGGAAGCTCTTCCTACCATCAAATCCATCCTATCCAACAAGCAAATCTCCATCGAATCAGTGCCAAGACATTGGCACTTGTTTGTATCTGTTCTATCTCCCTTTCATTGTGTATTTCATGTTTTCTTTATCTCTTCATTCACACACCATGTATCAAATGTTTAGTAGAAATATTAAATGTTTCGATAAATTCCATTTACCATTCTCTGTCTATTTCCGTTCACCCACCAATCACTTTCTCCATGATGTCTATTAACCCCCTGATGAGCAATATGAATCACTACGAACTTAATCTGTATTAAAGATATAAAATACGTTTAGTTAAAGCATGCTAGACAGCATCTTCACCTGTGAGAGCAAAAGTGAAGGTGTCATTCTGATCTATCGAGAGAAGGTCAAGAGAATGCGTTAACTAAAGCGAGCAGTACTTTCAGACATGGAAGCAACCTTATGTTCATTATGTTAGTCTCTGTTTCACCACAGACATGTAGAAGCACGGCCGATCACTGAGAGGTGTACGCCAAGAGAAGAGCGGAACAGTATTTGTATCTTCAATCCAATTCAGAACTTGTGTTGTTTGTATTTTTTGTCTTTCTCTTTCTATTCTGTTCATAAGACTTGTCGCCGCATCCCATGTCTTTGCATAACTTTCACAGTCAGCCTTAATCCCAACATCTTGTACATAAAGTTTGTATCTTGTATCATCTAGCTTAGGTTTACTGTATTTTTATGTTTTTATCGCATCCTTACTGCTTTCCTTTATTTTATTGTAATTTATACACTTATACAAACTCATTTTTAAAGATTGAAAACTTGGTCGCATATATCATGAACGTACCGCAATAACCTAAACCAGTCCCCGTGTTCGACCTCGGATCACACCAAGAAACTTGCGGTGGAATTACACTTGGTTCCATCGTAAGAAAACTTGTGACAACGCATGGCATACTACATGAACATCCATAATTAACGCATAATTAGAAGTAGTATCGCATCATTGTGAGCAATTTATATCATTAACCCAAACACGTTACATCCACTTTAACGTGGCGGAAGTAAATGGCACTGTTGTTGACGAGAGAAGTCAAGTCGGTTTTATTCTAGAATCTCTTCCGAAGAGTTTTCTGCAATTCTGCACTCATGCACTCATGCATAACAGTTTAACTACTTTTCTGAATGAGCTACAGGCTTACCAGAATGTGATTGAGAACTAAAGGTCTGGAATTAGAAGTAATTGTTATTACCACTAAGAAGAGAGGAATGTCCTCCAAAAAGCCTGATGTTGCTTCCTCTTCACAGAGTAAGAGTATTTCTGCTAAGAAAAGCAAAGGGAAAGGGAAGAAGAAACCCGCTGGAAAGAAAGACAAGAATAACGCTGCAGACAAAGGTAAGCATTTCCACTGCAATGAAGAAGGGCACTGGAAAAGATACTGCCCCCAGTACCTTGTTGAGAAGAGAGCAGAGAAAGCAAAACAGGCAAACTAGTTCCTGAGGACCGCTTGCTCAACTTAACCAGTAGAAGATATTGTTGTCTAATGATAATCTTACTTGCTTCTGTTATCTTGTAAAGAACAAAATGTATATATTTTTGTTGTAAATGAAATGTTCATTTTTGAAAATTATGTTATTCTATCTCATAGAAACTTCTGTTAAAAATCAAACTACTTAAAAGCTATTTGCAAATATTCAGATATTTAAAACGGCTAGAAATCAATTAGATCAAAGTATAGAAAGTTTAAAGATTTCTAGATCTATTTAATTAACATTGTTAACAAGAGTTCTTAAGACAGGTCAGATGCGTCTTACTCAAAGAGTTGAGAGTACCTCAATGTAGTGGGAGGAAAGTATGACTTTCTGGTCATTATTGAGAATAAGATGCATTCCTCAAATAGTTTAATAAGAAGTCTATTGTACACTAACATGTTTACAATGATTCTGAAGTGTTTGAGAATCACCTAGTAAGACTAGGAATACCAGGTTAATAACCTAGGGCAAGTGGGAGAAATACCAGGTATGTGATACCAGAAGGTAAACCATGGGTATGTGATGCCCTAGTTTATTGTATTTCTCTATAAAACTCAGAAACTCAATCTTCTATATTCGAATATATAAGTTTCCACTGGGGGTGTCCTGTGCAAATGGGTTTGTACAAGATCGGACCATGAAATCAGTCACTCTTACTTTATAACCCTGTTTACTATTTAAGACTGACTATTTCAAAGCGATGACCTAAGTAACTTGACCTTAATCCTGAGTTAACTATGAACTCTTATTTATTTGGTATTATCCTTAGATTTTCATGGCTCAACGGTGCCAGCTCAATAAACCTCCATTTCAAGGGTAAGACTGGGTAGATAGCTGGAGACATAGGGTGCAAGAATGAATTCACTCCTACCCGATTTTAGGAATAGTAGAGAGGTTGTTCCCTTAAGTGCTGATTTTGGGCCTTGAACAAAGGGCCTCGCTCTCTCATTGGCCCAAAAGGGACTTGGTTTATTGATTGGATCACAAATCAATTGTTCATTAGAGGATCAGTGGGACTTAAGGAACAAAGGTAATCTCGAGGGTAAAACAGACATTTGAACAAGCCGTTGATGACATGATTTTGTTCTACAATGATGCACTCAAGATATAAGTCCATGTCCCCGTAACTAGTTCCTCGGCAACGACGCCATAAACTTGATGACATATATTTTGATATATATATATACTACAAGCAAGGTTCAAGTCCATGCGATACTACTTCTAGATATGTGTTAATGATGAATGTTCTTGTAGTATGTTGTGCGTTGTCACAAGTTTCCTTGCGTTGGAACCAAGTATAATTCCACCGCAATTTTCTCGATGTGATCCGAGGTCAAACACAGGGATTGTTTGAGGTTATTGCATTATGTTTGTGATACATGCGATCAGAGGTTTTCAATTTATAAAAGAGTTATGTACAAGTATTTAAACATGCAATAAAATAAAGTAAAGCAATAAATATGTGATAGTAAAATAAATTGCAATAAAGTAAATCTAAGCTAAGATGATACAAGATATAGGTTTCATGATACAAGATACCGAGGTTAAGGCTGAATGTAAAGATTATACAAAGATCATGTCATATGGTGCAAGTCTTATGTGCGGAGCAGAAAGAGAAAGGATGATTAATACAAACATCGCAAGTTTCTTAATTGTGTTAAAGGTATAAATACGGTTCCCCTTTTCCTTTAACGTACACCTCTCGGTGATCGGCCGCATTCTCACATCTTTGTGATGAAACAGGGACGAACGTAATGAACGCAAGGTTGCTTCCATTTCTAGAAGTACTACTCGCTTTAGTTAACGCATTCTTCTAACCTTCCCTTGATAGATTAGAATGACATCTTCACTTCTGCTCTCACAGGTGAAGATGTCGTCTAGCATGCCTTAGCTAAACGCATTTATCTCTTTAGCACAGATTAAGTTACTCGTTTAATCCATATTGATTACCAAGGGATAAAGAAAAATTCATGGAGAAAACGATTAATGGAGGAATGGACATAGGCAGAAAAGTGGAAATGGAAATTATCAAGACATTCAATAATATTATTTAGCATCTGATACATGATTTGTGAAATGAAAAGATTACGAAAATGAAATACAGTTGATGAATAGAGTTAGAAACGAATATAAATAAACGCCAACGTCTTGGCGCCGATTTAGATGGAGATTTGCTTGCCAGCGTGGATGGATCGTGCGGAAGGATGAGCTTCCCTCTAAGGCTTACTCAACTAGTAGCACGGATCTAAGCACAGAGCTTCACGGTAGGGATTTGGCAGAATAGAACTGAGACTCACCTCTCGGCCTTGTCTCTTTTCTTCCCGAATTTCTTCCGATTAGTACTCAACTCAGCCTCTCTCTCAGTAATATAGCATCAATTAGCCCTCGTATCAAGTATATTTTCTCTGAATTCTATAAGGGTATTTATAGGTGAAAAGCTTTAACTCTTGACTTGTGGACCCCACTTATTGTTATGGAAATTCCGAATATAGAGGAATAAATATTCCTTTTGTTATGCAATCAGACCATCAAATCTGCACAACGGTTAGTTGTACACATGTCACAATCCTCCGTATTTACGTTGCTCAGCTGCATCTTTTGGTCGTGTGCTCGCATGCGATGTTGTTTTTATTACCGCATGCAGCTGAAATTCAGCTCAAGATCGACTGTCGCATTACGCCATCATTGCGTTGATCGTTTCTTCATTATGGTTTGACGGTCGCAATGTACCGGAGATGCGTTATTCAGTTTCTCGTTGAGCCTTGATCGCAAGCGGTGACTTGGTTTCCTGCAAAACATAGTAGAACTATCCTCTTCTACCATTTTGATGATGTTAGTGGGTGTAATTGCAATAATTTATATTTATTGTATTTTTGAGCTAATTTTCATACAATCGACGCATATTTTCTCTCTTTTGGCCGCAATATCTGAATAAGGCAGCATAAATAACTTGTATTTCTACAAGTTATCAGTCGTTATTACGAACAACCTGTGAAGGGTTAACTTACTAATCATGGTTATATCGAGTGGATATAATATATCTACAGTGAGGGGAGTTCAACTATGGGCTTTAATGGAGTGATCCATTAGTTAATGAATAGGGGTTAATTCGGTGTAATGAGTTTAGCCAATTAATCTCGGATCGTTGGAGCCCATGATCTGTAGGTCCACGAGATCCCCCTAATAGCTCGTAACTGGATTAGCTTTAGAGTAGCATGATAATTTGAATAACGTGATAATTTGAAACGTTCAAATTAGAATTAAAGGAATTAGTAGTTATATGAGATATAATTTCACGTTTAATTTTAAGAATTAAACAGAATAGGAGAAGTAATATTTAAATATGATTTAAATACATGAAGGTGGATTTGTGTAAAATTAATTTAATATTTGATATTAAATTAATTAGAATTAATTAAATTGTTTAAATAATTATTTATTAATTTTATTAGAAAAATTAATTTACGAAATTAATTTTGCAAAATTAATAATATTTTCAATTTTTAAAATCAAATTAGTTTTTTAAATCATTTGGTAAAAATTGAAAAAGTTTGAAAAACACAAATTGGAATTATGGTTTTTTTCCAACACCTTCAACTAGCTCACACAAAACCCACCTAAGTTTGGCTTCAATAACTCCAAACATGAGCTGCATCTCATGTAGTCATCTTCTTTACATGAAAGTCCTGCAATATATTAAGAAGATTGGAGTGGAATTGTGGCATGCATCTATAGAATTTTTGCTAAAAAAATCGGGTTGAAGAAGTTGTTCTTCAAATGGGTTGTAGCAATGAGTTATTCTCCAAGTTCCCTTCATTCAAGCTTATTTTAAGTTCCACAACTCAATCTAAAGCTCCAAGAGAATAGTGGGGAAGATCTTGAGGTGTTCACAGCAAGATTCAGAGAAGTTTACAGTTAAGAATCAAGATTTGAAGAAGTTCTACAAAGGTATGGCTTGAAACCCTCTTGTTATTGTATGAGCATGCTTTAGTTACTGCCAAAATTTATGAATTAGAGTGCTTATTGATCCTTCTTTCTTCCACTACTTGCTGATATATTCTAATATGAATATGGGCCTTCAAACTTGCCGATAATAAAACCACCTTCTTTTTGTTAAACTGGATAAATCCCAATATATATATATATATATATATATATATCAATCTAACCCAAAATTTATTAGATCTTCTCAAATGCTATGTGTTTAGTCCAATCTAAAATCTAAACTTCTTCTCCAAATTTGGCTTTTAAATCTTAACCACCTTAGATTATTTATCTATAAATTGAACTCAGAAGTCTCATAAAATTCACATTGAGTGAATTACCTCCATTTCATCTCTGAAAACTTCTTCATGAGTTTTTATGATTTCTTCAACTTTTTTTTATGCTTCTTGTTTTTCTTCGCTGCGTCGATGAAAACAAAGCACTCTCTCATGATCGATCTTCTCTTTTTCTTTCTTTTTTTTCTATTCTCTCATGACCGATCTTCTCTTTTTTTTTCTTTTCTAATTTCTTCAGCACGCTTTCAACCTTTCTTTTTCCTCACCTTTTTTTTAAGGCCTTTGTGGTTGATTAATGCTTGGTTTTATGAAGTGAATTATAGATGATATGTGATGGTGAAATTGCGTTGTGCACTCAAGTTTCCTCAGCGGAATCCAAGTGTAAATTCCACTAAGTTTCCTGGTAAGTCCAAGGTCGAACTCAGGGACTTGTGAAAACAGGTTGCATTGGTAATTTTTATGAAAACCTTGTGGTAACCGGATAAATAAATAAATTGTTGGAATTGTTGTTTGCGTTAATGAAAAATAAACAAATGCAGCGAATTTGAGAAAAGTCAGTTATGTGATAGATACACTGAGTATGCGGATGAATGGGTTGAGAAGATCTTTAGCTAGCGTTACTTGGGAATGCGTCAGACTATGCGATCATGCTACAACCATGCACAGCAAGTCATTTTCCAATGCAAATGTGATGCTCCTAATTCTAGGATGCATGTGTTGAATGCAAAAGTGTCCATAGAGCTTATCCCTAAGTCTCTACTCTTTTCCTATGCGATGATGCAAAATGCATAAAGGCAAGATGACCGCACACAATCATATCCTATCCTAGGATGCATGCGATGCATTAATAACAAATAGTGCTTATTCCTAAGCTTCTATCTCTTGATTATGCGTTCTAATCCGACTCTCCCGAGCCTAGATTCTAACCTGACCTTCCCAAGCCTAGATCCTGTCCTTAGACTATCCTCCCGAGTATCTCTAATGGACAAATGAAGCATACATAATACAAGATAATCGCATAGAATGAAGATGCCCTAGTTGTGCTAGCTAAATGCTTCTCAACCCATTCAACTGATTTAGCTACTCATGTGTAAATAACAGGGAGTGAATAGATATAGAGAAGTAGATTTCATTTCGATAAATAAGTGGAGTACGAAATAACAATGGAAGTTAAAGGTAGAGAGCCTGGTGGCAATTCCTTGCTGACCGAGGCTTTTACACTGTAAATCTCTATTCGGTTCCAAAGATGTTTCTGCTTCTGCAGGCGTCGGTCCTCTCTCTGTCCTTGAAGCTTCCGGCACTCTCTCAAGCTTACCGAAATGATCTGTCGGCACAACCGCCTTTCTCACGCCCGCCTTGAAGTAAAAGAAAATCTAAGAACTAGGCTAAACTTGTGAGATGGTGAACTTGTGAACTGGTGGAACCCCTTTTCTGAAGGATGCCTCTGGTATTTATAGAACATCCAAGGTAAACAACGGCTTCTCTCTCATGATTACACAGATGGGACAGCTTTAATTCCCCTGACTGATTCGCCAAATATTTGTCACCGAAAAGCTGAATGTACTTGTTATCGTTAGCGGCTGTCAACTTAATTCGGATTCGACTGTCATCAACTTTCTGCCCATCGCGATTAATTAGCCTTTCACCCAGATGTACCCACCAAGTTGCGTTGACCAGGTTGCGGCAATCCTTCTTGAACAAATGTTAGTGAGCACAATCATCGCAAAGACCTTGCAGTGAAGTTGCGGCAACTGTTCTAATGCGATGAACGCATGCGACCGCAATATTATGAATCTGATGCTTTTTAGATGCAATTTAACATGTTTCATCAACGCAATCCAACATTGTTTAAGAACTTAGCACTATGATAACGTACATTTCTGTCCGTTATCACACCCCCAAATTTAAACAATACTTGTCCTCAAGCATAAGCTAAAGATTTTCTTTAGCAAGTCAACCGCATTGTTCTTTTCCTAGATTTCTCAAGGACACTTTATTCAAATCCTATATACCAAAGTTTCCTTAGATAATGTTCAAGTCTTCTCTCAAAATATTTCTAAGACCTAGGGACCACAAGATTGACCTTCAAAAAGACTTTACTAACTTCTGGAACATCGCATGATTTATTTCAAAAAGAAACAAAATTTTTCACCAGGGTGTCAAATGATTTTATCCTTGCATATTTCTTGTCATTATTATTTTTTTCTAACCTTGCGCTGATCCAAGCGCCTTGCCTTCGTTTTGGCTTGCCCCCACGGGTGTCATGTGGACATCAAACTACGAACAATGCACTCTTTCTCAGACTATACTCATACCTACTTGGTAGTGGAGTTGCGGTCATTTATTTATGCGTTACACCTGGTGACTTACTTTCATTTTGGCTTGCCCCCACGTGTGTCATGCAGACATCCAACTACAGGTAAGTGCCTTTCAAAACTTAACTCTTATCAACATGGGTTTCCTATTGTGTTGACAGCGAAGTTGTTATTCTTAAATTTTTTTTCTCTTTTTCTCTCTTTTTTTCTTTTCTTTTTTTTCCTTTCAAAATAGCAATGTCGAAAATAAATACCTCACCCCCAAATTTAAAATGTGGCAATGTCCTCATTGCCAAAAGAATGGAATAAGTCATGCGATGTTCTTAGAAAGCTTTGTAAAGAGAGTTTGAAAGAAAGCTAGCAAACCCCTAACTTCTAGAAATATTTCATGAGGTGACTATCTTAAAGTTAAGTTGACTTTAGTATATATGAAAGAAATAAAAGCATATTTTTCATCATTGAAGTCATAATTGGCAAAGAGACAGCATGCGGTAACTTACTAAATTTATCCATGTCAAATGATTGCGGTAATCAAAGAGGATGCGGTGATAAAATCTTTTAAAACTAAAATGCAATGCGCTAGTGCAAAATTTGAAATAGAGATAAGGAAGAATACACCCCCAAATTTGGTGTATTGACACATCCATCTTTGTGGCAATCTATCTTCTTTGGATTGCAGTGATGAAGTAAGATAAGTGGCTTCTTCGCGTATCATCTCTGCAATCCAGCGCCTTGATCATTGCAAGAAAAATAGAGAGAGGGTCAAATGATTTTAAACAAAACAAAATTCTTTTACCGCAATTATTATATATATTTTTTAATTTTTTTAGAGAAGAATAATGAGTAAAATGCAGATAGATAATTGATGATTAAAGTGACGAAGGAATGAGAGTTCAAGAACCAAACAAAGGGTATTCCGGGTTTTTCAGCTTCACGAAGGCCTTTTCTGGCTGGAAATCACCTCTGTAATATGCCTTAACTCGCTGTCCATTAACCTTAAATGTACGGCTTCCATCCTCAGTGATCAGCTCCACAGCATCATGTGGGAATAATTCTTTAATGATGAAGGGTCTGGACTAGCGTGATTTTAATTTTCCTAGGAAGAGCTGCAGACGTGAGTTAAAGAGTAAGACCCTCTGCCCGAATTGGAGGTTCTTACTGCATATGCATTTGTCGTGCTAGTGCTTGGTGCACTCTTTGTAAACCTTCGTGTTTTCATATGTGTTAATCCTCCATTCTTCTAGCTCGACCAGTTGTATTTTTCGCGCTTCTCCTGCTTTCTTCAAATCAAAGTTCATCTTCTTTACCACCCACAATGCCTTATGTTCCAACTTCAGAGGCAAATGACATGCCTTACCAAATACCAACGCATATGGGGACATACCTATGGGTGTTTTAAATGTTGTCTAGTATGCCCATAACGCATCGTCAAGCTTTGTTGCCCAAACTGTTCGTGAAGGCCTTACTACCTTCTCAAATATCAACTTAATTTCTCGATTGGACATTTCAGCCTGACCATTCGTTTGTGGATGGTATATGGTGGCCACTTTGTGGAGAATGTTGTATTTGCGCAACAGCTCCTTGATATTATTGTTGAAAAAGTGGGACCCTTGATCACTTATGATGGCACGGGGAGTGCCAAAACGAGTGAAAATATGTTTCTTCAAGAACTGGGAGACTACCGCCGCATCAATTACAGTGCATGCTATTGCCTCACCCACTTGGATACAGAATCGATGGCTAATAAAATATAATGTTTACCATTCGAAGGGGGGAATGGTCCCATGAAATCAATTCCCCATACGTCGAATAATTCAAGCTCCAAGATGGTGTTCATTGGCATTGCATGTTTCCATGAAATGTTACTTGTGTGTTGGCACCGATCACACTTCATTGTGTAGTTAGCTGCATCCTTGAACAATGTAGGCCAAAAGAATCCACTCTGTAAAACTTTGACTGCGGTGCACTGCCCTCCAAAGTGCCCACCATATGGTGAGTCGTGACATTGCGACAATATGCACTGTTGAGCAGCATTTGGTACGCATAATCGAAAAATCTATTCTGCCCCTCTTTTATATAGATTCGGCTCATCCCAATAATAATGTCTGCATTCATGTTTGAGCTTCTTCTGTTGGTGGTAGGTGTAATCTTCAAGAAATTGCTCGCAAACCAGATAATTGACTATGTCTACATATTAGGGCAATTCTTCAATATGGAACAGCTGCTCATCCGGGAACACCGCACTCACCTCAAACTCATTGCAGTCAACCTCAGGATTTTTCAGTCTAGACAAGTGATCCGCAGCTTGGTTCTCTATCCCCTTCCGGTCAATTATTTCTATGTCAAATTCTTGAAGGAGGAGAACCCATCTGATCAACCTCGACTTTGCGTCCTTCTTTGTCATTAAGTACTTTATTGTCGAATGATCAGTATAGATGAGTACCTTTGTCCCCAGCAGATATGCTCGAAACTTTTCCAACGCAAAAATTACCGCCAGAAGCTCTTTCTCTGAGGTGGTATAATTTATCTGAGAAAGGTTTAATGTTTTACTCGCATATGCGATGGGATGCAAGATTGCTTTTCTCTTTTGTGCCAGAGCTGCTTCCATCGTATACTCATTTGCATCGCACATAATTTCAAAAGGAAGTGTCCAGTCAGGTGCAATCAACACGGGTGCGATAATCAGCGCATTCTTCAAAACTCTGACTGTGTTGAGGCAGTTGTTGTCAAACTTAAATTTTTTGTCCGCCTCTAACAACGCACTCAGTGGTCGTGCTATTTTGGAAAAGTCTTTGACAAAGCGTCTGTAGAATCTAGCATGCCTCAAGAAGCTTCGTACAGCCTTCACGCTTGTTGGAGGTGGAAGTTTTTCAATTGCTTAGATTTTTGTTTTATCCACCTCTAACCCATCCCGGGAATCCTTGTGTCTCAACACTATGCCCTCCTTCACCATGAAATGGCATTTTTCCCAATTAAGCACCAGATTCGTCTCTTCACATCTCTTCAGTATCTTCTCCAAGTTGGCTAGACATACTTCATAAGTGTTCCCATAAACAGAGAAGTCATCCATAAAGATTTCGGCAGAGTCCTCAAGATAGTCTGAAAAGATGGCCATCATGCACCTTTGGAACATGCTTGATGCATTGCAGAGGCCGAATAGCATGCGGCAAAAAGCAAAGGTCCTATATGGGTAGGTGAATGTGGTCTTGTCTTGGTCTTCTAGAGCTATCATAATTTGGTTATACCCGGCATAACCATCCAGGAAGTAGTAAAAGTCATTTCCAGCTAGACGGTCTAGCATTTGGTCAATGAATGGCAGAGGGAAATGATCTTTCTTTGTTTTCATTCGGGACTACCGTAATGCCACCCTTTTTCAACATATACTGCACGGGACTGACCCACGTGCTATCTGCTATAGGATAGATAATGTCCGCATCTAGCCATTTAATGATCTCCTTCTTGATGACCTCTTTCATCGTAAGGTTGAGTCTGCATTGATGTTCGATTGTTGCTTTGTGGTTCTCTTCAAAACGAATGCAG
This sequence comes from Benincasa hispida, assembly GCF_009727055.1. Lineage (NCBI taxonomy): Eukaryota > Viridiplantae > Streptophyta > Magnoliopsida > Cucurbitales > Cucurbitaceae > Benincasa > Benincasa hispida. The sequence goes on from NC_052358.1 coordinate 5,199,783, forward strand.
TGCATACAGTACGCAGGGCTAATTCCTCTAATGTCGGCGAGCATCCAGCCAATTGCTCACACATGTTTCCTTAGAATGCTCATCAATGCATTCTCTTAGTCTTTGTTGAGCTCAAAGGAAATAATAACAGGAAACTTCTCATTCTGCCCAAAAATGCGTACTTTAAATGGGTCTGTAGTGTCTTTAATTCCAGTATTGGTGGTTCTACTAGGGATGGTTGCGTTGTTTTTCTTTCTTCTTTTTTTGTTGGCTCTTCTTCTTGATTTTCTATCATTTCTTCTTCTTTGTTTGTTTTTTTTTATGATCGCATTACAAGCAGCAACGGATGCGCTGGCATCCTCTTCTTCATTCTCTTCATCAAACTTTTCTTCTTCAATCAAATTCTGTTCATCATCTGAGTCATGTAGGTCTTCTTCATTCGGAAACTTCATGGCACGAATTATGTTAAACTTGAGCTTCTATCCATTAATACTCAAAGTGATTTCCCCTTTATGCACATCAATCTGAGCACGACCTGTTGATAGAAAAGGTAGCCCCAGAATGATCGGCACATCTTTGCCGGCCTCATAGTCCAAAATGATGAAGTCGGCTGGCAGGATAAATTTGTCAATGGTTATCAGCACGTCCTTCACCTTTCCCTTTGGATGCACCAGAGATCTATCGGCCAGTTGAAGAGTCACCGTTGTGGGCACAAGTTGCCCCACATTCAGCTATCTAAAGATTGACAGAGGCATCAAATTTATGCTGGCTCCCAGGTCACACAAGGCTTGTCCGATGTACAATCCTCCTATGGAGTAAGGAATAGTAAAGCTCCCAGGATCGCTCATGGAATGATTGATTTTGAACTCTGAGTTAGCGCCACCGTGGTAAACTTACCAACTCCCCTCTTCTTAGTTACCATATCCTTCAGAAACTTTGCGTAGGTAGGCATTTCCTCAATCGCTTCACTGAAAAGAATATTAATATATAATTGCTTTAACATAGACAGGAAGCGTTGGTACTGTACCTCTTTGTTCTTTTTCTTCCTTAGTCTCTGCGGGAAAGAGGGTAACTGCACTTTCACGGTTCCTGTCTTAGTTGGCTTTGAGGTGGACGTAACCTCTGGTTCTACTGCTTCTTTTTCTCTTTCTTCTTCTTGTGTCACCGCAATTTCAAGTTCAGCTACAATGAAAGTTGTCTGACTAAGCTCCTTCTTTTCTCCCTCCACAGTCTTCTCACTTCACAATGTCACAACCTGATATTGCTCTTTACCTGATCCCCCCGGGTTGTGTGGAAGTTCAGTTGAACTCGGCAGAGCCCCTTGCAGTCTACTCTTCAGCTCACTCGCAATCTAGCCCATCTGTAATTCTAGATTATCGATGGACGTAGCCTGACTTTGAAGCACAATTTCGTTTTTCTCTATGTACTACTTCAATAGGCTTTCCAAGGAAAAGGATTGCGATGGTTGTGAGCTACTTGCTTGATTGTTTGTCAGACCGTTGTTGCGTGGGAAGAATCCTGGTGGCCCTTCTTTCTGCACCACGGGTTGGAAATTCTGTTGCTAATTCTTCCAAACAAAATTGGGGTGGTTTCTCCACCCAGGGTTGTATGTATTCGAGAAGGGATTATTCTTGACAATTAAACGGACTGTGGATTTTGCAGGCAATCTTCCATCGCATGCCCATCTCCGCAAGTTGCACACCTTGCGGTGTTTTGACTGATTGCGTTGATTTGCTCGTTTTGCGGTGTTGGGTTGCTGATCGCAATTCCCTGAATTAAGTTCATCAATGCGGTCATCTGGTTTTGTAGTGAAGCAATAGACCTCGCCCAGGCGTCGCTGAGCGATTCGTCCATGTCTTGTTCAAAATTTGTAATTAGTTTCCTTCGTCTATCATTTTCAGTAGGTGGAAAGTATTTATTCATAAACTTCTCCACAACCTGTTCCCATGAACTGATCTCTCCCGGTTCGAGAGAATACGCCCATTTCCTAGCCTAATCACATAGAGAAAATGGGAACAAAGTTAGTCGAACTTCTTCGGTAGAGATATTCGAGAACACAAAAGTATGCAGATTTCAATCAAGCTTCGAAGGTGGGCATACGGGTCCTCGCCACGCCTTCCTCCGAATTGTCCTGCAGTCTGGATCATCTGCAGCATCACCGGTTTCATTTCGAATCTGCTTCTATCAAGGGCAGGCCTCATGATTCATGGAGAGAAATCATAGAGGTTTGGCGATGCATAGTCCCTAATGGGTCTATTGCGATCGTTTGCCAACAGGATTGGATTTGCCATGACATTATTTTCGTTTGGTGCTCCATTTCCAGGCTGCTCCGCCATCTCTTCTTTATCTGACTGTGGTTGTTATTGGTGGTCTCTCCGTCTAAACATTCTCTCAATCTCCAGGTCGTAATTTTCCAGAGATTGAGAGCCTACAAAGGAATCAGAAAAATTACCGTTAGCACACTATTTTGCCGAAGTCCCCGGCAATGGCACCAAAAACTTGATGCTTGGTTTTATGAAGTGAATTATGGATGATATGCGATGGTGAAATTGTGTTGTGCACTCAAGTTTCCTCAGTGGAATCCAAGTGTAAATTCCACTAAGTTTCCTGGTAAATCCAGGGTTGAACTCAGGGACTTGTAAAAACAAGTTGCATTGGTAATTTTTATGAAAACCTTGTGGTAACCGGATAAATAAATAAATTGTTGGGATTGTTGTTTGCGTTAATGAAAAATAAATAAATACGGTGGATTTAAGAAAAGTCAGTTGTGTGATAGATACACTGAGTATGCGGATGAACGGGTTGAGAAGATCTTTAGCTAGCGTTACTTGGGAATGTGTCAGACTATGCGATCATGCTACAACCATGCACAACAAGTCATTTTCCAATGCAAATGCGATGCTCCTAAGTCTAGGACGCATGTGTTGAATGCAAAAGCGTCCATAGGGTTTATCCCTAAGTCTCTACTCTTTTCCTATGCGATGATGCAAAATGCATAAAGGCAAGGTGACCGCACACAATCATATCCTATCTCTAGGATGCATGCGATGTGTTGATAACAATTAGTGCTTATTCCTAAGCTTTTATCTCTTGATTATGCGTTCTAATCTGACACTCCCAAGCCTAGATTCTAACCTGACCCTCCCAAGCCTAGAATTGAAAATTGATTCTATTTTTTCAATCCCGGCGATTGACTAATAATAGGTTATTATGATTTCGAGAAAGCCGCTATGGTTCTGTCCTTAGGCTACCCTCCCGAGTATCTTTAATGGACGAATGAAACATACATAATACAAGATAATCGCATAGAATGAAGATTCCAAAGTTTTGCTAGCTAAATACTTTTCAACCCATTCAACTGATTTATCTACTCATGCGTAAATAACAGGGAGTGAACAGATATAGAGAAGTAGATTTCATTTCGATAAATGAGTGAAGTACGAAATAACAATGGAATTTAAAGGTAGAGAGACTGATAACAATTCCTTGCTGGCCGAGGCTTTTACACTGTAAATCTCTATTCGATTCATGTTCTTGCTTTTGCAGGCGTCAACCCTCTCTCTGTCCTTAAAGCTTCCGGCGCTCTCCCAAGCTTACCGGAACGATCTTTCAGCACAACCGCCTCTCTTACGTCCGCCCTAAAGTAAAAGAAAATCTAAGAACTAGGCTAAACTCGTGAGATGGTGAACTCACGAACTAGTAGAACCCATTTTCTAAAGGATGCCTCTAGTATTTATAGAACATCCAAGGTGAACAACGGCTTCTCTCTCATGATTGCACAGATGGGACGGCTTTGATTCCCCTGACTGATGCGCCGAATATTTGTCACCGAAAAGCTGAATGTACTTGTTATCGTTAGCGGCTGTCAACTTAATTCGGATTCGACTGTCATCAGCTTTTTGTCCCATCGCGATTAATTAGCCTTTCACCCAGATGTGTCCACCAAGTTGCACTGACCAGGTTACGGCAATCCTTCTTGAATAAATGTTTGCAAGCACAATCATCTCAAAGTCTTGCGGTGAAGTTGCGCTCCACCAATGATTTCCTAAGATCGCAATTTTTGCCTTGCGTCAATGCATTTTCTGCACAAAAATACAAAAAATCAACTATTCTAATGTGATGAACGCATGCGACCGCAATATTATGAATCTGATGTTTTTTGGACGCAATTTAACATATTTCATCAATACAATCCAGCATTGTTTAAGAACTTAGCACGATGATAACGTGCATTTTTGCCCATTATCATTGATCATCTCCTTCGGGACCCATTAGCATTATGTTTCACTTGATGTGTGGTCACCGACGACATCGACTTTTGCTTCTACTGGATTTTTTTTACCGTCAATTTCTCATGGTGCTGAGATGATGTGTGAGAGATGAAGAGAACAGAGTCTTCTTTCTTTTCTTTTTAAATTTCTTCCTTTTACGAAAACCCATTTTCTTTTCTTAATCTTTTTTTTTCTTCCTTATTTTCCTTCACTTTCAACATTTTTTTCCTGCAAATTCTTTTACCACCATTGCTTGCAACGTCACTGTTGTCTAGCACCGTGGAGATGGAAGCCACCCGTCACGGATGATGACGGTGTGGATTCGTGTGGATTCGCTTGAGAAAAGGATAGGGCCTGCTGACATGAGCTCGAGAGGGAGTGACATAGTAGAGAGAGATTTAGTGGGAAGTGAGAGAATTTTTAGGGGGCGGTGGATGTGTAGAAGAAGAAGAAAGATTTAGTTTTTTTTTTCTAATAAATGTTTGGTTTTATCTTTTAACCAAAATTTTTTGTATTATTTTTTTACTTTTTTTCTCTTCTTAATTTCCTTTCCTTTTTTTTTATTCGGAATTTTCTTTTTATACTTTTTACTTTCATTTCTTTTGTTGGTCTTGTTTCGCATTTTTTTTGTTTTGTTCATATTACTCTTTTCTTTTCTTTTTTTTAATAAATTCTTTTTCATTTTTTTCTTTTCTTTCCTTTTTTTCTTCTTCTCTTTTATTTTTTTTTTATTTTTTTTTCCATTCTTTATTCTTTTATTTTCTTCTTTTCCTATTTTCTTTTCTTTTTTTCACATGATTTTTTATTTTCCCTTTTCTTTTTCTTTTCTTTTCTTTTTTTTTTTCTTTTTCTTCTTCTTTTTTTACCCCTTTTTTTTACGTTTTGTTTCCACCTTTTGTTTCTTTTATTTTAGAAACAAGTCAAATTTAACCAAATTTAGACAATGAATTGAATCTTTTTTATTTTTTTCTGCAATTCTGCCCTCTCCTTTTTTTATGCTTATTTTTTTAATTCACCATGTTTTTAACAACTTGCCCTCACTTTTTTTTTTTTTTACAGGAGTTAAGCTATTAGGGTGGTGAAGTAAATGAGGTGGTAACATCGAACAAAGCTTGAAGATGAGCTATTGTGAGGATGAATCAAAACCAACTACACTGGACTTTAGAGGCGGAGTGCACCGAACTTGACCGAAGCCACACTTGAATTTTGGAGATGAAGCGAAGCCACGCCACCATTTTGGAGATGAAGCGAAGTCGCACCACCATTTTGGAGATGAAGCGAAGTCGTGCCACCATTTTGGTGAAGCAAAGTCCTGCCACCATTTTGGAAAAGCAAAGTCGCGCCACCATTTTGGAGAAGCGAAGCCATGCCACCATTTTAGAGATGAAGCGAAGCCGGCCCACCATTTTGGAGATGAAGCGAAGCCGCGCCACCATTTTGGAGACGAAGCGAAGCTGTACCGACATGAATTGTGAAGATGAAGCAGAGCCACACCAGACTTGGGACATGAAGCAAGCCACACCAGACTTGGGAGATTAAGCGAGCCACGCCAGCCTTGGGAGATGAAACAAGCCCCACCAGACTTTGGAGAAGAAGCGGGCCATGACAAACTTTGAAGATGAAGCGAATCCATGCCATCATTTTTTAGATGAAGCGAAGCCGCATAATGACTTTGTAGACGGAGACATTGAAGATGGAGTCAAGCCATACACATTGACCATGAACTTGAAGATGGAACGAAGCCATGCACACCGACCTTGAACTTGAAGATGGAGTGGAGCCGCGTACATCGACCTTAAACTTGAAGATGGAGCGAAGCCAGACACATCGACCTTGAACTTGAAGATAGAAGCGGAGCCATGCACACTAATCTTAAACTTGAAGATGGAAGCGGAGCTATGCATACCAATCTTAAACTTGAAGATGGAAGCGGAGCCATGCACACCAATATTAAACTTGAAGATGGAAGCAGAGCCATGCACATCAATCTTAAACTTGAAGATGGAAACTGAGCCATGCACACCGATCTTGAACTTGAAGATGGAAGCAAAGCCATGCACACTGATCTTGAACTTGAAGATGAAAGCGGGTCATGTACGCCGATCTTGAACTTGAAGATGGAGAGACATCGACGGAGCCTTTGAACTTGAAGATGGAGGAGTATTGACGAAACCTCTAAACTTGAAGATGGAGAAGCATCGATGGAGCCTCTAAACTTAAAGATGGAGAAGCATTAATGAAGCCTTCGAATTTGTAGATGGGCATCGAAGAAGCCTTTGAACTTGAAGATAGAGGGAAATCAACGAAGTTTCTAAACTTGAAGATGGAGGGGCATGCAATCCAACCCTTAAACTTGGAGACAGAGAAGCAACAGTGTAACCATCAAATTTGGAGATCGAGAGGCATCAATGCAACCATCAAAGTTAGAGTTGTAGAAGCAATAGTGTAACCTTCAAACTTGGAGATAGGGAAGCAGCAATGCGACCATCAAATTTGGAGATGGAGAAATAGCGGTGCAACCATCAAAGCAGCAGTCTGATCCTCAAACTTGGAGATGAAGAAACAGCAGCGCCAACATCTTTGTAGAGAAGGTAGAACTACAACAACTTTTAGAGAAGGAGAGAAGCTGCAAGGAATAATATTTTTTAGGGGAAGCAGGGAATTTGCACCAAACTTGAACTTCGAAGAGAAAGAAATGCAACATCCAAATTTGACTTCAAGAGGAAGCGGTGAAGCCTTCGAACTTGACTTTGAAGAGGAAGTGAAGCGCCATTCCAACAGGGATGAACATCTTCAATCTGTCGTGTAGCGCCATACGTAGGGTGATTGTATTACCCTTTTTATGGATTGAACTTAAATTTCTTTAAGTTGCCTACATACCCTTGAAGAAAGGGATCAAGTCATGATGTAGTTTAAATGTTTTTTTTTTTTTTTTTGCTGGACTGAACTTGAAGCTTCTTTCAAGCTGCCTACGTACCCTTTACAATGACAGAGATCAAGTCATAATGTAGTTCAATGAAGATATTTTTTTGGGTTGTTCACCTTTTAAGCTCATGCGGGCCAGGAGCAACATGCAGTTTAGGCTCTTGCAATAAGGAGCTTCTACATTTAAATTTTAGAAGCTCTTATTTCATCAAGGCTTTGATCATCCTATTTATTTTTAAGATTCATCAATATGATGAGTCTTGGCTTCACTATCAAGGAAACTTTTGTATTTATATCAACAGACAATTTCCTCTTCATATGTGAAGAAACATGACTGTGAATTTTTTCGTCATTGTTTTCTTCATGAAATGATGTTGCCTTCAAAATTTTATCCTTCCTTTATGTTGATCGTTTGTTGTCTTGAGACGATCAAAAGAAGATGTTGAAGGTCGATCTTTCTTTGATGTGAATATACTCAGCCTCTTAAAAGCTGAAGTTCGAGTTGCAGTAGACATTGGACATTGGTTCCTTCTTCAATCGTGGCCATACTCAATCTTTAGAAGACTGGAGATCGAGTAGTTGAAGGCTTGATACGATCGAAGATAGAAACTATTTGCTCAATTTCTTTTGAATCATTGACTTCTTTAATATTATATGGTTGTTGTCAACTTCCACTATGCTGATAGCATGACATCTAATAACTTCTGATAGTTCCTCTGAATGATTATTGAGAAAGCTTTTTGGGAGAAATTCTCCCAAAATTACCGGCCATCGAAGTTGAGGAAAGTCTTCGTCTTCTTCCTATTGGGGTTGATACCCTAAAGTCTCGTGCCCTGTAGTTTGTAAACACATTTTGTATGGACGCTTGTGATGTATAATATATGATATTTACTTCACTTCTTGACTTTGCACATTTAAATGTTTTATTTGCTTTAACACAAACCAATAAACTTAAATCCCTGGTTGTCTTTATGTAACTTAAGCATGTATGTAGTGACATACAAGTGGATTATGTCTTAAGTGACAATCAAAATGGTCTATAGTATATAGATATAGGAGGGAAACCTTATCCTGGAAACACTACGGATGCGGCCCGCTTTGTGGAATAGTTACAAGTGTTCTGACTTATCATAGATGGTCTGATCCTGATCATTCGTGTAGGGGACATGCAAGCGGGGGCGTCCTATACAAAGAGTTTGTATAAGACCTGACAACAAAGTGTTAACGTCTTGTCATATAACTCTATTCATGATAGAGATTTCACTTCACTAGATGGCCATAGATAACATGACCTCAATCCTGAGTGAGTTGGGAACTCCTACCATTGAGGGCAGTCCTTTGATTTGCATGGCTGCGAGTGGCCAGAGCGCCAACTCAAACCTACCATTTTGGGGATTCGTCTGATTTAGGAGCTGGGAACTTAGCTTGTTCACTTCTTCCCTAAAGTAGGTGTAAGTAGATCGATTGCTCCCTTAAGGGTTGATCCCGGGACTTGAACGATGTGGCGTCACACACCTTCTCATGGCCCGAGAGGTGTTCACACATAGTAAGAGTACGTTGTATTGTTCATTAGAGGGATCAGTGGTACTTAAGGAATAAGATGTACTGGGGCAAAATGGTAAATTGGCCCAACTGTACTTACGAGCATCTGTGAAGGGTCATTGTACTGATAATTGGTTATATCCAATGGACATAGAAATATATCTATGGTAAGAAGAGTTCAGCTGTCGGTCTTTAATGGAATGCCTGGTAGTTAACGAATGGTGGATATTGTGGCTAAAGAGTTTAGTCAGTTATTCACGTACAGTTGGAGCTTTGAGCCATAAGTCCACAAGGTCCTCGTGATAGCTTGGATACAAGTTGAGAATCAGCTTTTGGGTCAGTTTTAAATGTTCAAATTGACAAGAGAGAGTTTGATTATATATGATATAATTAACTTTATGTATGAGATACATTAATTTGGAGGAAATTGAATATAAATGTGATTTATATCTAGTGGAGGAAAAATACTATGGTTAATATATGATATTTAACATAGTTTATGAATACAATGTGATTATATTTATTAATTGGACAGTTATGGGATAATTGGTCGGCGTCTCTTCTATTTTCATAATGGATGAGTAAGATGAAGAATCGATTTGAGACGCTTAAATAGCTCACGGTGTATTAAGCATTGGATGTGCGGACATAGTGTTGAAGTGTGTCATCGCTTAGTAAAATAAGAGCCTATACGATAGTGCTGAACGATCGATTACCTATACGATAGTACTAAACGATCGCTTACCAATACAATAGTACTGAACGATCGCTTAACGCTTACACTCACGTGCGCTATTTACTAAACGATCGTTTACCTTTTACTAAGCGATCATTTAGCACACGAGCTTTACTAAACGATCGTATAGACGATCACTTATCTTTTCCTATACGATTATTTAGACGATCACTTACCTTTTCCTACATGATCGTATACTTCACCTAAATGATCGAGCATTTGTCATACGATAGACGAGTCTTTCTCCCACTTACTTGATCGTTGTATACGATCTCTTTACCTCTTCCCCTCTACCAAATCTGAACAAAGCCCACTCTTTGAATTCTCACTCCGAGAATACTGATGGCTCTGAGTGGTGGTGTCATCTCTGTTTTCTTCTGTTCGTGTGGAGACTGTTCGTGGTAGACGATTGAGTTTTGCTGAACGATAACTTGTCATTCCTGCAAAAGCGAGATTTGCTGTGAAGAAAAGTCTTCAACTGGTATGATCTCTCGGTCTCTTATTTATTGATCCTTTAAGCATGCCAGTAATTTAGCGTTGTGAATGCATATCTGTATGTTTGAATGCATATGTGGAAATTTTGTCACAATGAATTGGAAAGATCCGCTTCCGCTCATAGGTACTCTTGAATAAGAGTTCCTTCACTTCCTTAGCAGACTTAGGCTGTCGTGCCTCCTTTTTCCCTTTCCTTTTATAAGTGTTGTTCCTTCTTCTATAGCTTCGATAGGAGTGCGACTCTTTTTGGGTGGAATTTGGTTGTCTTCTTTTTCGACGAGTCACAACTATCGACCCTTCATTGTCATCTTCAACAAGTTTGCTTCGAAAAACTGTTATAATCTTTTTTTTTGGAACCAAACGACTATAGGCTCAAAAGTCCCAAACTGGATGAAGCTTTCTCTTTGATCATGAGACGCAGATGGTGTTAGGACACTTGAAGTCATCACTACTGCTGCATGATTTGTTTGAGCTATTTCATCAAGCTCCAGCTCAATCTTTTTATGAGCCAACTTTAGAATCAACTCCTTCAGCATGAAGCATTTTTCAAGCTGGTGACTAATGACTCAATGATACTTGTAGTAGTTAGGATCATCTACTTTTCTTTCTTGTTTTGGTTTCTTGCATTTCGACAGTTGAATAAGTTGTTTCTCTAATAATTACTCCAACATGTCGGCAATATCAGAGTTAGGGAACAGATAAACCTTCTCGTGTCTTTCTTTGAGAGTTGGGCGATGCTTCTGGCCACCATTATGCTTTCTTTCATACTTTGTTTCTTTTCCTTTGGAGGAAAATTTTAGCGGGGTCATCTGAACGACCACAGATTCTCTTGTGGCACTACTCATGATCTTTTCAGTGTCCTTAATTTCTTCCTTATCCTTTCTTTATTTAGAGACTAGTAAATCTTTAGTTCCCCTGTTGATGTTCAGCTTCATATCATGAGCTCGTGTTGCCAACTTCTCAAATGTATGAGGCTTTATCCCTTGCAGAATGTAAAGAAGTTCCTAGTGCATGCCTTGGGTGCATATCTCCACTGCAGATAATTCATTGAGTCTATCTTTGCAATCTAAACTCAGAGCTCTCCATCGGTTGATGTAATCGATGACCAACTCTTCCTTCCGTTGTTTTGTGTTCGTTAGCTCCATCGTGCTAACAGTGCGCCTTGTGCTATAGAAGCAATTAAGGAACTCTCTTTCCAACTGTTCCCAGCTGTCAATCGCTTCCGGCTCTAGATCAGCATACCAATCGAAAGCGTTTCCTTTCAAGGTACGAACGAACTGCTTGACTAGCTAGTCTCCTCTAGTTCCTGCATTTTCACAGGTTTTAATGAAGTAAACAACATGTTGTTTCAGATTGCCCTTTCCATCGAACTACTGGAACTTTGGAGGTTGATACCCAGCTGGCATTCTCAGGTTATCGATTTTCTTAGTGTACGGCTTGGAATACATAAAGGAAGATTGCGATGGTCCTCCATACTGAGCCCTTATGGAGTTTGTAATCATATTTTGCAACTATTGAACTGACAGGGCGGCAATAAAGGTAGATTGTTGCGGCTGGTCTTCCTGCAAGACAATATTTCCTTTGTCATTGGCTTTTGTAGCTGGAGATTGACTCGATTTAGCAGTTTCTCGAGCCTGTATTTGATCTCTTAAAGTAGTGATTTCACGATCTCGCTTTTTTATAGCTTTCATGAGGAGATTTATCTTTCTCTCCATCTCTGCCATGGCTGACTCAACCGGTACGTCAGTCATCATGACAGACACTACATCAAAGTGAGATTCTTTATCTGATGGATCAGTAGCAAAAGCATAGTTGTCAAACAAGGGATTTTCTTTGATGGCGTCCCGCCTTTAGGAGATTCCATCAGCTGTTCCCAGATTTTCTCCATGATGATAGAGTTAATGTAAGTGTCACTTGCGATGATAGCTTTGGATGCAAATTTCTTTAGTGCCATATGTAGATTTGTTGATTTAAATGACGAGAGAGAGATGAGAGGTAGAGAGGTCCCACCAAGCGTGCCAATTTGTTCACACGAGATTTCAAGAGAAATTTATTTCGTGGAACTTGAACTTTGTATTTGTATTAATTTTGTGGAAAGTGAGCACAATCTCTAATATATAATACTTTGATGCTTTCAAAATAAATTATAGTCTTTAAGCTGGTTAATCTTCTTGGATGATCAGCCTTTGGCTTGTTGATCTTCTTAGATGATCAGTCTTTGGGCTTGTTGATCTTCTTGAATGATCAACCTTTGGGCTTATTGATCTTCTTAGATGATCGTCCTTTGGGCTTGATGATCTTTTAGGACGATCGACCTTTAGGCTTGTTGATCTTCTTGGATGATCGGCCTTTGGGCTTAATGATGTTCTTGGACGATTGGCCTTTGGGCTTGTTGATCTACTTGTATGATCAGCCTTTGGGCTTAATGGTTTTCTTGGACGATCGGCCTTTGGGCTTGTTGATCTTCTTGGATGATTAGTGCTCGCACGAGGCTTCCGGAGAAACTTGTTTTGTGGAGATAAACTTGAGTTGGAGTTGATGTTGATTTGTTGCGATGTGGTTCGATCTCTAGTACTTGATCCTCCGATCTCTCTCGATTGAATGCGTACGCTTGATGTATTGAAGCGAGGTGTGTGAATGTTTTTAAGCTTCGAGTCTTGGAAGAATACTTGTATCTTCAAAGGACTTGGGCCTTCAATCTGTTGGGATTGGTGCCCTAATTCTCCCGAAGTCTCGTTGTTTGTAATGATACACATTGTTTATGAATAAAATCCAATAAACAAAACTCCATGGTTATCTTATGTAAACATAAGCACGTATATGTGATATATAAGTGGATCATGCCTTAAGTGATAACCTAAATAGGTCTGTAGTATAAGGATTAAGGTGGGATACCTGATCCTGGTGACACTATGGATACGGCCCTGCTTTGTAAAGGTTTGCAAGTGTGGAGACGTGCGAGCGGGGGTGTCCTATACAAAGAGTTTGTATAAGACCGGACCACGAGATGACTAAACTCTATATATAATGTCGTTGATACTAGAGACTTACATCTCACCTAAACGACCATGGTGACACAACCTCAATCCTGAGTGTTTTGGGAACTCTTGCCTTTGAGAGTGGTCCTTTAATTAGTATGGGTGAGGGTGGCCAGATTGCCAACTCAACATGCCTACCTTTTTGGGGACTTGTCTGATTTAGAAGTTGGGAACTCAATTACATAAGATGGAATTCACTCCTTAAGTACCACTGATCCCTCTAATGAACATAAGTCATAGTCGTACTATGACTTATGTTCATTAGAGGGATCAGTGGTACTTAAGGAGTTATATGTAACTACAGAGGCATAACGATTATTGGCCAAACTGTACTTACGAGTGATCTGTGAAGGGTTGTCGCACTGCTGATTGGTTAAATGGACACATATTATATCTATGATAAGGATAGTTCAGTTGTCGGTCTTTAGTGGAATGCCAGACAGTTAACGGATGGTAGATCCCGTGACTCAAGAGTTTAGTCAGTTATTCACGTACTGTTGGAGCTTCGAGCTACAGGTCCATAAGGTCCCCTTAATTGCTCAATGGATTCAGTTGAGGATTAGTTCTTAGTGTTGATTTGAAATGTTCAAATTGACAAGAGGTAATTTGATTATATATGATATAATCGGTATAATGTATCATATACATCTAATGGAGGATTAATGTAAATGAAATTTACATTAAGTACCATGGAATAGAAAAAGAGCTATGGTTTATATGTTTCATGAGATGAAATATTAAAACTATAGGTTATAAATATATTATGGTAAGTTAGTTATCATTTATATTTATAATAATATTAATTATTGTATAATTATTTCTTTTTCTCTAATAACCAATTGAGTGGAAAGTTATTGGTGGTTTCATGGTAACCGTGAGATAAAAAGGAAAAATGTTTCCCTAATTTGAGTAAGAAAGATTTTGTAATGTTGAAAATTGTTGTTTTGAGATTTCCAATCTCGAAAAATTCTCATAGAAATTGTCAAGTAAATTGGATTTATTAAGCGACAACTTGGAGCTAGCTAAACGATTGTGGAGTGTTAATAGGTGACAGGCACTCAGCTAAGTGATGAGCTAAACGATCGCATAGCTTTTGCTAAACGATCGCTTAGTTTTTCCTAAACGAATAGGCATCGACCTATATGAAAGGTTCTTTCCATCTCCCACTTGCTCAATCGTTTACATGATTGTGTTTCCTTCCTCTTCTGCCTCAAACTAATTCCACACAGAGCCCACCCTCTGGATTCTCACATCGAGAATACCAAGGTAGCCTTCTTGGTGGTGTCATACTCAACTCGAAACTGCCGAGGTTCTGTGAAGGTCGTTCGTGTTGTTCGGGATGTTCGTGACCAAGGCGATCGCTTAGTTCGAGTATGCGGTGTTCGTGCAGTGTAGCAGTCATGTGGACGAGCATTCGTGTGTTGCTGAGTAGCTGTGACTGAGCATTCGTGATCAAGGAGCTTTGTGATGAGTCGACAAAAGTGTGTTACTCTTGTCTTTGATCTGTTGTTGAACATGTTGTAATTTCTGTTTTTAATACAAAACCGTATGTTTTTGTTTGTGACTGTAATTGTAAAGTGCATTTGTAGATGGAGTTGATGAATGTTTTCGGGTTTAATTACCTTTATATAAAGATTTCTTCAATTACAAAGTGTTAATTTGTAAAGGCCCCTATGTTTTTGGGCATAATTAACTTGCAATCGAATCTGTAATTCAAAGAGTTTGAGTTTGTCAAGTCATTCGTGATGAAGTTTCGAAGCATAGAGATGCGGTTCTCAACAAGGAAGAAGACCAAGAGCTGGTCGTATCGTGTAGCCTAAGGTATACGATTGTTGGGATTTATCTAAATGATCGTGTAGATTTTTCTATACGATCATGTAATATTTACTAAGCGATCGTTTAGCTAGGGTAAATCGTACGCATAGTGTTGGTTGCCCGATCGTGTAGGCGCTGGAGGTAGAAGATCGTAGTGGGAGCATGTGATGCTCATCATTTAGTAAAAAGCGCGCACTAGACGATGTGTAGTTAGCACAAGCATGGTTAGAATGCTTATACGTTCAAGAACTTCGATCTTTAGAATGCTTGTATCTCCAAAGGACTTCAATCTTCAAGCATGATTAGCTTTAGGAGTCAAGGAGTCTTCTGATTGTAGAGGATTCCCTCTAATTTTGGAGTGTAGAATTGCTGACCCATTTGGAGTAGTCTTAGGCCTGTTGATCACTTTGGATCTGCCTATGGGCTTTTCCTTGAATTTGAGAAGATTGAATCTTTAGCTTGTAGGTTGTGAAGATACAATCAGTTTGTTGAAGTCTTCTAATCTTCAAACCTGCAAATAGTTTAGATCTTTAGTTCTTTAGAATTTGAGTGTTTTAGTCTTCAAAACTTTGAGAAGCTTCAGTCTTCAGCACTTAAGAGCTCGAGAGAGTTGGTTTTCAAGAATTAGGTGCTTTAGTACTTGGATCTTGGGAGCGTTAGTTTTCAAGAATTAAGAGCTTCGGTACTTGGATCTTAAGCGCATTGATTTTCAAGAATTGGGAGCTTCAGTATTTGAATCTTGGGAGCTTAAATCTTCAAAGCTTTAATATGCCTTCTGATCTTCACAACTTTGATATATCTTCTGATCTTCAGAGTTTTGAAGGATTGTCTTCAGATCCTCACAGCTTCAGGACTTCAAATCTTCAGAGAGCTTTGAAGGAGTTGTGTTCTTCAGATCGTCAGATCTTCAGAGAGATTTGACCTTTAATTCTTCCAATCTCCTCCTAAATGAAGAGATAATGCCTCAATTTATAGAGGTTTCTCATAGGCTTACATGGGTTTGGGCCAATATTGGGTTTGGGCTAAAGTTGGGCTTGGGCCCATTTGTTGTTGGGCTGAAATACTGGGCTTGACCTTAATCTTTAGTTTAGCCCAAAATTTCACCACGGGTTTGAATTGGGTTGGGCCCGAGTGACTTTAATTACTCGACCCAATCCAACTTATAATTTTTCCAATAGGCTCGGGCTTTCATTGATGATGTGACGACTCGTGATTCGCCGAAATTTCACAGTGTCAAAACATCCTAACTAAGGATACATTTGGATTGACTTAAGAAAAAAAATGTTTTTCAAAAAATTTATTTTTATTTAAACACTTATGATAAAAACTGATTAAATTACAGTTGAAACATTTATTTTGAATGGTTGCTAAACCGTTCAATTTCTTCCAAAATGATTTATTTTTTTAATTAATCACTTGAAAATATATTCTAAACCCATCCTAGATGGTTGACCAAATTGGATAGTAAAAACTAAATTCTTAACGACTCAAATTTTTTGCTAAGTTACCAAAAAGTGTTTTTAATAAAAATAAAATAATGATAATAATAAATAACGTATTTTTCTTTTCTTTTTCTCAATTTTGTAGACAACCGAATTTCCATTTTTCTCACACCTTCAGGCTTCATGCCGCACCTCAAGTAGCGTATATAATCACCCGACTAAACTGTTGAGTTCATTTCACTCTCAGAATCGAGACTTGAGAGTATCTCGACCCTCACTTTCCGGCGAGCTGACGCCTGATCCTTCATCATCGTCTCCGTCGCCGGCGATATCAGGCCGGTAACCACCACTTTATCATCAATGATTCTGTAATTGCTCTCTATAAATCTCTCTAACGATGGTCGGTTACAGGAGGCATTTTCTTCCTCTCTTCCTCCTCGTCTCTGTTTCAATCCTCTTCTTCTTCACTTACTTCTACTCCTCCATTCCCCCTTCCTTCCCTTCTAACCCTAACCCTGATTTCGCCCTCACCGGGAGAATCTCCGATCCTAAAACCTCTGCTTTCACTCTAATCGTGAAGGTTCTTGCTTACAATCGCCTCGAGTCTGTGTCCCGCTGCCTTCGGTCTATCGCCAATGCGGATTACCTCTCCGACCGCGTCCATCTCCATGTCTACATTGATCATTTTCCTCATGATGATGCTCATATCAAGCTCAACGAGTCGCATCGGATCTTGCAATTCGTTGATCAATTTGTTTGGAATTTTGGGGAGAAGCTAGTTCATTATCGGACTGGGAATGTGGGATTGCAAGCGCAGTGGTTGGAGGCTTGGTGGCCGAGCTCTGACAATGAGTTTGCATTCGTTGTGGAGGATGATTTGGAGTTGTCGCCGCTTTATTATAAGTTCCTGAGGAGTTTAATTCTGAATTATTATTATAATACTTCGAATTATGCTCCTTCGATCTACGGGGCTTCACTGCAGCGACCAAGGTTTGTTCCAGGTACCACTTTCTTTTGGATGTGCGATAACTGAACACTAAATCTCAAAGATGCTGTTTATGGATCTGTAGAATATGTGTAGATATGATTGCGTTGTACTTGTCTGTCCCTTTTCTTTGCTGATTTAAAATGACGGGGGTGGAAAGTTCTTGGCTGATTGAAGTTTCAAGCTTTCTTGCTATTAATGTCCATAGCTGCAAATAATGCGTTCTGAGATTAGTACATTTCACCGGTTAATTTTTGTAAGAATATGTGCTTCCTTAGATATTATTTTTCAGGAGACAACAGTAGGACTCGCCTGGATATAGCTTATTCGTTTGTACATATTGAAATTCGTTCGAATGGCACTTTTTCATAGAACATATGTTGCTGCTACGATAGTTCATTTAAATAAGTGATCAAATTTTTTAGTAATTAACATGTACGAACGAACATCAGATTAAGGTTTTCGCCTAATTATAGAAGTTTGTTGGTTATATCATAATTGTCTCTTTCAGAAATGCATTGTGCCTTGTGTATGCATTGTTGATCCTAATATCTTGTGGGTCGAATGGGATATCCTGCTTGAAAGATGCGAGGGTAACAAGATGATGGTTCCTAATCACTTATGGATTTGGATTTGTAGCAAAACTGAACTTTGGATGGGTGGATTTCTGCTTAATTACCAATCTTTTGTTCACACGCTTAGATTACAGGATTCTTCTTCTTTTTTCTTCAAAGTCCAACATAGTTACTTGCTTATAAAATCTGTGTAGATGGGCGGCTAAGGGACTGCAAACTTCACAACTGTAACCATTGCTTTCTGGATCCTTAGTGGTTCCTGAATGAATTGCATAATTGTAATTTTTGTCTCCAACTTCTAAACAATCTACCGGACCCTGATTCCATTGTGATCCTTAGAATTGGATTGCTCAATTTTATACTGATAAGACTTCTGAATGCTTGGATTTTTTTTCCTTTTTTATTTTCTGAAAGCAGTTTCATAGTTTAATTATTTATTTTTATGAGTGCACTTCATAGGTTTATGCAAATAGCATTTTAGTGATCTTACAAATTTGTATGAGGTCTAACAAAATAAGTTATTTCTCATTTTACATGTCATCAGTTTTTATCTTTCTTAATCAAATTGTTCTTCCAATATTCAACTGTTCAGAATGAGGTTTAGAAGTTCAGTAGAAGTGAGGAAATGTTTTTTTCTTTCTGCACAAATGGTTGGAAGTTCCTGAAAGAGTTGTTCAGCTTCTCTCCTTTGAACCTAAGCCATGCCCAATGTTTTCTGGTAACAGGCAAACATGGTAATAAAATAAGGCTAGATGAAGGAACCAGAATTTTTTTGTACCAAATAGTTGGTACATGGGGTCAGCTTCTCTTTCCCAGGCCTTGGAAGGAGTTTAGATTGTGGTATGATGAGCACAAAGCGATGGGCATCAAGCCAATACTTGATGGCATGGTATTTAAAATAGTGATTGCTTTTATTAGGTGACCTTTTGTTCTTAATTTATTCTTTATTCAAGTCTGTTCGTGGATCACTTGTAGGTGACGACAGGATGGTACAAAAAGCTGGGTGAAAAAATATGGACTCCTTGGTTTATTAAATTTATCCATTCTCGCGGCTATTTCAATATCTACACCAATTTCTTACATGAAAGAGCACTGAGTACTTCTCACAGGGATGCTGGTGTAAATTATGGGAAAACAGCTGGTCCTGATTCACACTTACTGGATGAAAGTTCACTCGATTTCAATCTCCTAGAGATGAAGCCTCTAACCAATCTGAAGTGGTATAATTTCTGCTTTAGAGAAGTTATTCCTCAAAGAATTGTTAAAAACAAGAGTGAGCTTGTTTCTGTTCTTCACTCTGTTCAGAAACACAAAAACATAATCATTGTGAGCATATTTGGGGTTTCAGAGTCCACGATAAGGAATTTCCTTTGTCACTTTGAGAGGTTGAACAAAAAGAACTATATTTTGTTGGGCCACGAATCTGAGTTACTCAATGACCTAACAAGAAGAGGACACCCAGTGATTTATGCAGACCCGTTTCTGAAGACTCTCAAAACTTTCAAATTTACAGCTTTTGAAGGCACCACTACAGAACTTATGAAGTTAGTTCTAGCAAAGTTCTACATTATTAAGTCATGCTTAGAACTTGGGTACAATCCTGGGTTGGTAGATGGAAACATGCTTTTTGTCAATGGTGATCCATTCGCAGACTCAAGTCTTGCTGGCAATGTCGTTTCCGGGCAGAGCTTTGAACTTTTCTTCATTAAAAGCTCATCCTCTGCTCAAAAGATGTGGACTAGTCATATGGTCGCCGAGGCTGAAGCCATGGTAGAGTCTTTGATGAGTAGAGGTTCCTCGTCAAGAGATAGCATTAGTTTTGTGGGCATAGCAACTAAATTATTAGAAAAACATGGCGTTGAGTTCAAGATAGCTGAGGAGATGAGCTTTGGTGTGAATATTGGTAACAGTCCTAGCAACACATCATTAGGTGATGGAAAAAGGTTGGTGTTTTGGCCAGTTGACATGGATATGAATGACGTACAGAAACGGCTTGAGGAGTTGGGCTTTTGGATTATTGATGGTGATCTTTCTTGCAAAGGTGTTTACTGTAATGGATTGTAGCGTTCTATCTTTAGTAATGCCCAATCAATATTCATGAATTCTATACACGTTCGATAATTATTTAGATCTCATTTAGTAATCATTTTATTTTTTTATTTATTTTTTAATTAAGTCTATTTACACTATTACTTTCAAACTTCTTATTTTATCATCTACTTTTCACCAATTTAAAAAACCAAGTCAAACTTTGAGGACAAAAAAAAAAAAATGTAGTTTTCAAAAAGTTAGTTTTTATTTTTAGAATTTGGCTCAGAAAGATTTAAGTCATCGTAAGAAATGTGGTAATTACTAAATGGAGTTCTAGTTTTTAGTTTTTAGAAATTAAGTTCATAAACATCTCTTTTACTTTTAAATTTTTTGCTTTGTTCTTTATTTTCTATTAAGAATCCAAGTTACTCATGTCGTGATCCTCTATGTCTCTAGTTTTTATGTGTCTTCATCTAGCTTATGTTCCTCATGTAACATTCAAATTAAATGACTATAATTCTTCCACATATTATGGATAATGTAGAACATCTTCATTTTGTTTCTTGGCAATCTTTAGAATTACTAATTCTTTCACATATTATGGTTAACGTAGAACATCTCTATTTTATTTTTTGGTAATCCTTAGAATTACTATTGCTTAGCTTTCAATTTGTTTCTAACCATCTATCTATAAGAGAAGATTTTTTCTCTTCCCTTTTTGCCCTAAAGCTTCTCAGAATTCCTATTTTGCCCTCACAACCATTCATAATGTTTGTAATAATTCCTTAAACAAACACATTTTTTAAGAAAGGATATCACACTTTTTCGACTTGATGCATCACTTCACATAATAAATAAATTTCATATAGGCACATCCCTTCACATTATAACTACGAATTTTATAGACATCCATTCACATCGTAATTACCAATCTTTAATAGTATAAATACAAACTTTTTTATTATTTTTTTTCTTGCCCTATTTCTATTTTCAAAATGTCCTATGATAGAAAGAATTTTAGAATAACAGTATTAAAGCTTTCATTCTCCATTTCAACATGGTCGTAATCCTCCTTCGTATCTTCATTCTATTGGCTGTTTTCTTGTCGTAGATTTTTATTGCCACCGCTACTCAAGCCTCTATCTAGACGGTGAAGTTTCCTACGGGAACTCTCTAGGACTCTTCCATTCATAAGGGAAACCGATGAATCTATTCTCTCTAAACTTTTTTTTTTAAAGAAAAAAGAAAGAAAATAGAGGATGTTAAGTAAAAAAAGATTGAAAAGATTTGAGGAGATATTTTATGTATATTACTCCACCAAAATTGAAGACGGCTAATATAAAGAAGCATAGATACAAAGATTTAAAATACAAAAGAGAATATACACGTTTCAAGATGACACTGGACAATTATTAACCAACAAACAAATAAAAGAAATCAAATAATACATAGTTAACCACAAATAGAGTAGAAAGGCAATTTAATACTATGATTTAACATTGGATCAATAAGTTTCGTAGGGTGGGGGTTAAATAAATTTCTACTGTTTTTTTTTTTAAAAAAAAAAAAATTGAGTGATATACTAATATATAAAAGGTCATGAGAAAGCGCGAAAATCTTTTATCTTCCTACTTTGTTATTCATTTTAAAATAAATATGTATTATATACTCAATTTTAATTATTTGTACTCTTTTTTCTTATAATTATGTGTTAATTTACCCCTTTTATTTTACATGTATTCTCTTTAAGAAGAAAAGAGAACAAAAGGGGTATCCTTGGACAGCAAAGAGAGGAGAGGAAAAAAACAAGGTACAATATCACCCACAGTAATTAAAAAAAAAAAAAAAAAACAAACAAACAAACAAACAAACTATATGTAAACTTTTTTGTAAATTTTATTTTTTTCCTTCCAGATTAATAAATTTAATTGTTAACTTGTGCACACTTTTTTAATCAATTTTATAAACTATATACTTTTTTCTATTTTTAGAAATCACTCTATTTCAAGATGTACACGGCATTTTATAATGCGGAGATGAGTATATTTTGTAAGGATAAAAGTTATATAAAAGTCTCTTTGGTGAAGAAACTTTTCAAAACTTAACATTGCATCTGATTTCGAAGTGAAATCAGAATGCACACATGTGGTTGTACTTTATTACTCATCCTAACTTTCTTCTAAATGTGATCATATACTTTATGCACCATTATGTATAAGTAACTTTTTTAAAATATAAAATGAAAAAAGAAATATATAGAACATAGAAATAAATGTGACTAATGTAAACAAATAAGATCGAATAATGAGTTCTATTTTATGTATTTTTTTTATCAATTTTATTTTACGGATTTCATTTCAATTATGACAGATATTATAATTTTATTCATCTCATTTACTTTATAATTTTTTTTCCCTTTCTTTACTTTTATTCATGTCAAATATTTAAAATTTAAACTCATCTACAAGTGTATTCATTCAAAAATCTTTTTTCTGCATTAAAAATTATGTCTCAAAATTTTCTACCACAATTTTGTTATTTCTATTTTGATTTGAATGAAGAAAAAGTAGATATATTTAATTTTCAATTTTAATCTTTGTTTTAAAATGTAGAATCATTATTAAATCATGGTTATTATACAAATTAGATTATTTTGGTTGTTTCCAACTTTCAATTTTATTGAACCAATGATTCAAAATTATTTAATTTTTAATTTAAAATAAAATTCTTGAAAAATCCAAAATTACATGATATAATTCTTAATAAATATATTCTATATAGTTTTACAATCGCAATAAATATATAGTTTTAAATACTTTTTTTTTCATTTGATGATAATTATTTATTTATTGAACTAAAAAAAACTAAATTTACAATCAAAATTTAAATTTTATCATAAAAATTATGTCAAAAACATTATAAATATTTTGTATTATAAACATCATAAACATTACTAGTCAAATGACATATGAATAATTTGTCCTCCCTTTGAAGTAAAGGTTACTTCTTGTTTTGTTGATGCTTGAAACAATTTAGTCTTCTCCATATTATCTATAGAGTCAACAATTTTATATGAAGAACTACTGTACTCAATCATTTGACGTTGAACTCTTCAAAAATCAAGTCAAGTTTTGAAAACCTAAAGGCTTCATTTGATAACTATTTCATATTTGATTTTTTATTTCGGCTTATTTTCACCCAATTTCTTACAACGATTTGCATATTTTTAAGTACAGTGGTTGAATTTTTAGTCAAAATTCAAAAACAAAAACAAATTTTTAAAAGTTACTTATTTAGTTTTTCAAATTTGACTTGGTTTTTTAAACCATTGATAAAAAATAGATAATAAAGAAAAAATTTGGAAATAGAAGTAGTGTTTATAAGCTTAATTTTAAAAAAAAAATCAAATTTTACTAAATGAGACCTAAGAAATTAGTTTTTAAAAATTAATTTTTTTTTAGAATTTGATTAAAAAATCAACTCTTTTACTTCAGAAAAATATAGACTTAATTTTTAAAAACCAAATGGGGCGTAGAAATTTGTTTTTGTTTGGTCAAATTTGCATGAACTTCTCTCTGTGCTTTCATCCTTGACCTTATTTCCCATACAAAGTTTGTCTCCAACCATGTACTTCAAAATGCCTCTAGACTCTCAAGTTATTTTTCTATTAGAATATAAGATTACAAATAAATAGAAGGGGATTCGACAGCAAATAATAGACATTTATGTTTGTTTTACCACTTTGAACCAACTTAGATTGACAGTGATGAGATTAGATTCTAGTACATAGCTTCTTTCGAGCTGTTGAGTTCTCGACCTCTGTTTATGTGTGTGTTTCAGTACGAAGAAGTAATGAGATGAACTTGACCGTGTTAAAGTGAAAGTTGCAATTTGAGAAGTTATCGACTTCCATGACCTTACTTTGAATAGGATCTGTTTTATAGGTTGTACTAATACGTCCTTGATTTCTAAGAATTGCCTCTCATCATTCTTAATCTTTTTGAATTGTTAATTGTGAAATCGTCGTTCAAATAACTTATCAGATCAAACGGATTCTGCCAGCCAACCACCTGATTCAAATCCCTCTGCTCTCTCTTCAGCCACAAAAGCATGCAGTTGGTCATAAATCTGAACCCAACTACAGCCAGGGTTCTTTTTCGCTCCCCTAGACTTCATCAGTTCCCTAATTCTGTTTACCTCATCCCACCTTCCTGTTTCTGCATATATATTTGAAAGAAGAATATAGTATCCACAATGCTGAGGCTTTAGCTCAAATAAATGTTCTGCTGCCCTACAACCTAGCTTGACATTTCCATAAATTCGGCACGCACCAAGCAAAGCTCCCCAAATATTTGCATCAGGTGCTATGGGAAGTTGCTGAATAAGCTCTGCTGCCTCTTCTACGAAACCAGCACGGCCGAGTAGATCGACCAAACATGTATAGTGCATTTCGGTTGGTTCAAGATGTTGAGCAAGCATCTCACTGAAGTATTGCCAACCACGTTCAACTAGTCCTCCATGACTACAAGCTGACAGAACTGCAATATATGAAACTAAATCATATTGCACTGTATCATTTCTCATGGCTTCAAACATGCTAATTGCAGTTTCCAACTCTCCTATCATTCCATATCCTAAAATCATAGTATTCCAAGAGGCTACATCTTTGAATAGAATTTGGTTGAAGACCTTACAAGCAAGATCAATTCTTCCACATTTTGTGTAAAAGTCCAAAAGGGAATTTGAGACAAAGAGATGAGAGTAAAGAAGATTTCTTAATGCTACACCATGAATCTCTTTTCCTTGCTTGACTGCAGCTAGATTTGCACAAGCTGATATGACACCCACAAAGGAAACAACATCAGGCTTCTTACCAAGCAGCCTCATTTCTGAGAACAAATTCAGAGACTCCAAGCAATCGTTAGATTCAGAATATCCTATAATCAATATGTTATATGAAACTTCATCTTTATGAGAGGTGTTAAAGACATTGCGAGCAGAATGGAGGCAGCCACATTTTGCATACATGTCTGTCAGAGCATTTGAAACAAACAAATCAGATGTTGGTCCTAAACGAACTGCCATGGCATGTATTTCTTTACCAGGACCAAGTAAACCCAAACGTGCACAAGCAGGAAGAACATTAGTGAAGGTCACTGCATTGGGACGTTCTCCAGTCTCTTGCATTAGAATTATAAATCTTATTGCTTCCAACGCAAGTCCATTAAGAGCATAATTAGCAATCATAGCATTCCAAGAAACAATGTTCCTTCTACCCATGTTGTGGAATATGCTAGATGCCTCAGTTGAACGACCAGACTTCGCATACATGTCGATCAGTGAATTTGCAATGAAAATATCAGTTTCTGTTCCCATTCTCATACTGAACCCATGAATTTCTTTTCCTGCTTTGAAACATTCCAGTTCAACCAACACAGGTAGAATGCTCGAAACGGTGATGGAGTTTGGTTTAGCTCCTGCATCGATCATCATCTTGAAAACATTCAAGGCATCCCAGCAACGACCCTTACAAGCTAGACCATTGATCATTGCATTCCATGAAACTTCATTCCTCTCAAATATCTCATCGAAAACTTGCCATAAAGCTTTCACATTCCCACATTTCCCATATGCATCCACAAGTGCATTGCAAATAGTGACATGAGAATCCAAACCAACTTTCACAGTGTAACAATGAATTCGTCTTGTCATCTCCTCATCTTCAAGGCCAGCAGAAATCGGTAACAGAGTAATGACACTAACCAAATTTGGTTTAATCCCAGACCTCAAATTCATCCAAAAGTAATAGTTACGCGCCTCCCTATAATCCCCATTAACCGAAAAGAGCCCAATAATCGTATTCCATGAGACGACATCTCTCTCCGGCATTTCATCGAACACCCTTCGCGCATCATTTAAGAACCGGCAATTCCCATACAACATCAACAGCGTATTGCCAACATAGACATCAGTGTCAAAACCCAACTTAAACACAACCCCATGGACCTCCATACCTTTCCAAATATCAAACGAATCAGAACACAACTTGAGAAGAAAAGGAAACGTATGGTCATCGAGTTGAACACCAACTCGAACCATTCTGTTGTACGTCTCGAACCCATCACGCGTCCCATTCCCAGCAATGGAGTGAGCCCGAATCAAGGTATTCCACAGAAATGCAGTGCGGCAATTC
The DNA here is from genome assembly GCF_009727055.1 of Benincasa hispida. Lineage (NCBI taxonomy): Eukaryota > Viridiplantae > Streptophyta > Magnoliopsida > Cucurbitales > Cucurbitaceae > Benincasa > Benincasa hispida. The sequence continues at coordinate 5,225,810 of NC_052358.1, forward strand.
TGGACAGTTTGATGAAAAAGAGAACAGAAGGATTCTGGGTGTTGAAACTTTGCGTAATTGAGGATGAGGGAAGAACAGAGTGAGACGCTACGGGGGAGCAAGCCATTGAGAAGGCAAAGGGCGTGGAGTTGTTTGGTTTGAGGAAGAGATTGGGCGTTAGAGCACAGGGTCAGGAGGTTGATGTGAATGGAAGAATTTGGCTCTGTACTTCGAGGAAGAGGAAATGGGGATTGTAAAGCGGAAACGAAAATGGGTTGATGGAAGTGTCTGTACTGGAATCGAGTGATTTGAGAAATGAATGGGAATGGTGAGACGATTGAGCTTCGAATGCAAAACTGTAACATTAAGGTGGGAAATATGGTGGAATCATGAGACCAAGAGAGCTTGCGGCTGTTTGCTGGAACATAGGGAGTTTCGTCCTTTCCTATTTAGAAAATTTTTAGTACTCCTTTAGTGCCATTTTCCCATATTCCTTTGTACCATATTCGATGTGGAGCGGCTCACGTCCCTCTTAAAATAAGGAAGGAAACAATTAATAAAGTTCATAAAATGTGATGGGTAAGGGACAAAAATAACCTTTTTTAAGTTTTGATTTTGATTTTTGGACCATTTTTAAAAAGTTTATTTTTTTTATATCCACAATTTTAAAAATTAATAAAAATTACCCTAGTACCCTTCACATTTCAAAATTCACTCAAACCCTCCATACTCTCACTTTTCTTTTCTATTTTCACTCTTCTCTATTTCAAAAGTCCTCAATCTCACTTCATTTCACTCTTCTCATTCTACATTTCTTTGTCATTCTCCTTTTCATTAAAGATCCTTTGGGATTTTTCAACGAAGATATGGATTTTCATTTTTTTTCACTCAATGTGTTAGTTTATGTTTGGTGTTCTTGTGTGAATATTTGAAACCTATATTAGATCTATGTTGAATGTTTATTTTTTTCCTAAAAAAATCATGTTCCGCATTTTCTGAATAAGTTTGAGCCTAAAATGCGTTTCTGGAAATCGATCTTACCCGGCCGGGCTTCATACCATTGTGACCGGGTATGTGACCGGACGGGCAAGTTTAAGGTTACTTTGAGATAGATTTGGGGAAGATTGTGCCCAGTGGTAGACCGGCCAGGCCGTTATTTCGACCAGGTATGAGCGGGAAAGAGAGGAAAGGACGAGGGGGAAGGGGGCAAAACCGGGTAGGAGTAGGTGGCGCCCGACCGAGCTTCAAAGCACTTGAACCGGGTACGTGACCAACCCGTGTAAGTGGATATTCTGGAATTTGGCCTGGTCCCGGCCGAGCCGGGTAGGGGGAGGACACCAGGTAGAGAAGGGGCGCGCGTGGAAGTATTAGGAATTCGGCCCGATCCCAGCCCCATCGGGTATTGGACAGAGTAAGGGGAGGGAACCGGGTAGAGGGGGCGGGTCGAGCGGGGGCGTGTGTGTGGAACTTTCGGGAATTCGGCCTGACCGGGTATTGGACCGAGTAGGGGGAAGGGACCGGTAGAGGGGGACTGGCTATGCGTGTGGAACTTTCAGGAATTTAGCCTGGTCCCGGCCCAGCCGAGTATTGGACCAGGTAAGGGAAGGGGACCAGGTAGGGGGGGCAGGCCATGTAGGGAATGTTTCGGGAATTTGGCCGGGTCCGGCCCGGCCGGGTATTAGACCAGGTAAGGGTATTCTGTTTTTTCGCCCGGTGCCATACCCGGCCGGGTATGGGTCGGGCCATTTTTTTATTTATATTATATATAATTTTTTATTTTTTTTAAATATGCATTGATGATCATGATGTGTTGCTTTCTAATTTATCTATTTCATGAAAAATATAGGTTATAATGGAACTAGATATGAAGGTTCATCCTAATGGCCATTTTCCTGCAACCCTTTCATATTATTCCCACATAAGAAAGGCTATCCCTAAAATTAAGAAAAAATTATCTCCGATACAATTAGTCATGTCTAGACAAACATGTTTTGGTCCTCTCCTTGACACAAACATCTTCTTCAATAGACCACTAATTCATTATATTTTTCTTCGTGAAATAAAGGAACCTAGGAGAGATGTTATTAGCTTTAATCTTATGGGAATGTGAAGGGAGAAAATTCTTTTGTTAGACTTAGAGCTAAGTATCACAGGACTAAAACATCAAACTAGAAATGTGAAGGGAGAAAATTCTTTTGTTAGAGTTAGAGCTAAGTATCTAAACAATAATGAGGGCATGAAGGCATACGAGTTGGACTCTATTTTTCCAAGTCTTGAGTTTGAAAACGATTTTGATGTAGTGAAAATTGCATTGTTTTATTTTATTGAGTTTGCTATGATGGGTAGAGAGAGGAAAAAGCAAATGGATTTTGAAAATTTAGCGATCATAGACGATTGGAATAGATTTTGTAATGAGGATTGGAGCAAGAAAATTTTTGCCAATACAATTAAACGATTCAAACAAGGATTGAAAGATAAAGCACGGGCTTATAAAGGTAATGCAAATGGAAAACAACAGACGTAAAACCTTTACTGGTTTTCCTATGCTTTCCAAGTAACTTAATTAGTTTGATTTAATGAATATTTATAAAAGTACACCACTGATATACACTTACATTTTATATAGGTATGGGCATATGAAATGATTTCATCATTATTCGGATACATTGCAAACAGATTGAATGATAATGCGATACCATGCATTTTGAGATGGTCGTGCTCACATAAATTACATTTCAAATGATGGATGCAGATACCATGAAATGCTTCTGGGAAGACCGTGATAATTGTCTTTTTTATGCTAGGGTGTCTATCTGATATGATAACCAAATCATGAACTTCCAATTGCACATCTTAATTGTTGAAGGAACCACACCCAAGATTCATCAGTTTCTCCACCAGATATACCGAATTCAACCGGGTATATTTGATTATTTCCATCAACCCCGATCGCAAGAAGGAGTTTATCACTATATTTACCCCTTAAATGTGTTCCATCTATAATTAAAACAGGGCGAATGCACTTCAGAAACCCCTTAATGGAAGCACCAAGAGACATCAAGACGTGCTTGAAATATTTATCTTCTTGCAGATCATATTTAAAGGCTGAACCAGGATTTTCAATTTGTAAGGCTTCACCAAATTTAGGTAACTTCTTGTACGATTCTTCTGGTGACCCCCAAATAAGCACTACGCTTCTTCCCTTGCCCTCCATGTCTTGTCATAACTTAAACTCACACCGTACTCTTGTTTATATCCTTCACAATGTCTTTCGGTCTATATGAACGACTAACATTTTCAAACTTCGACGAAATTGAATGTCCGAGAACCCAACTAGAAGCTTTTCTATGATCGTTAGTCAATATTTTATTTCAACATGTGTGGAAATTGTCATACTTAGAGATCTTAAATATTTCACAATTTTTCAATTTAACGGCTCGAAGTCTCCATTTGCAACCTTCAACTAAGCATATAACTTTGTATAATGTTGTGGTTGACTTCTTCACCCTAAACTGAAAGTTACCTGTAATTGCTAACATAGATAACCACATATTTAAATCCTTCTTAGATATAAATATGTCACCAACTTGCACATCTTTAGAAGAATAAGACTGACCTAGCATAGTGATTGTGCTACTAGAAGGATGTGACAAGTCACAACCCTTCGTATGTGACGAGCCTCCGTAGTCTTTGATTCTTCGTTCTTCTGCATGAGGTGTTTGGTAGGTGTTAATCTTGGGTTCCTCTTCATCGTCCTTCTCCCTCCAAGACCAATCATTAAAATATTGACCTTGGTCTACATCATCCCCTAAGTTATGAGTCGCCAAATTACTGGGCGACGAAGTAAGTGGTGGGTTAAAATATGTGGGGGAAAATTGACTATCTGATTCCATCTTCCATTGTACTGGTCTAGATGTTGAAGGGATTTCTTCTGTTCGTCGGACATATGAATTTATGAAATACTTGGTTTGTTGAATACTTTGGAAGCGTGGATACGTAAAGAGGTATTACTGAGACCTCTTCCCATGTAAGGATTATGTGTAGATCTTCATCATTCCGAATTACAAATACAGGGGCTTTGGATCTCAATTGAAGTATACATCTTATAACAAGATTATACTTATCCGACATTATACCACTTATCCTATAAATTTCAGTCAGGAATTCATTATAGGTCGTGCTCAACTCAATGTCAAACCCCCACAACTCTCCTCCATTATAATCCTTTTCCCTTTCATTCCAAACGCCACCAAAACAAATCGTGAAATATTGAGAATACATATAAAAATGAAATACATACCTTCTTATGACGGAGTGTACAACAATTACAGCTTCGTGAAATACAAGTTTTGGACTTGGCGAATTTCGTTCTAGAAACAATTTGATGAAGAGAACTTTTTGTGGGATTGTAAAGAAAAATTTGATGGAGAATTTTTGAATTTTTGGTGAGAAAAATTTTTGGTTAATGGTTTTTGGATAAATTAATTTTAGATAGAGAATATGAATTAATTTGATAGGTTGGTGGTTGAAATTGAAGGTGGAAATTTAATAAGGGGCACAAATCGCTCCAAAAACCCTTTGAGGCTGGACCGGATTGGACCTTGAGAAAGCCGGTCGAACCGGCTGCTCTCGATCCAACCTCAAAGTCTTGCTAAGGCCGATCGTATAGCACTAAAGGCTATCGTCTAGTGTTTGTTGAAGCTAAAGGATTGCTTAGTTATGATCGCTTAGTACCATCGCCTAGCTATCGCTTAGCTCTATCGCATAAAACTACACGATCGCTTAACATCATCGCCTAACGCTTTCATATCATCACGTAGTATCCACCGCAACTAAAATATTGCTTAGCTCCATCGTATAGAACATCATCGCGTCGCTTAGCAATTCATCTATACGATCGTTTAGCTCTGCATCTAAACGATCGTTCAGCACTATCGCGTAGCACTTCATCACATCGCCTAACGCGCGTCGTAGCTAAACGACCGTGTAGTGCCATCGTTTAGCAAATCCAACGTATCGTTTAGTTCCCACGCCACGATCGCTTAGCTCTACATCTAAATGATCGTCAGCGCTATCACGTAGCACTTCATCACATCGCTTAGCGTGCATCGTAGCTAAACGATCGTGTAGTGCCATCGTTTAGCAAATCCAACGTATCGTTTAGTTCCTACGCCAAAGCTAAACGATCGCGTAGTGCTATTGTATAGCATTTAAACGCATCACTTAGCTCCTGCAGGTACACGATCCTTTAGCGTTCAACATCACAACGATCAGCGCCCATTGCTATACAATCGTCTAACTTTTCTTCACATCGTATAACATCTTGAACTAAACGATCGCTTAGCAACTAAACCTCAAAATGGGAAGCTTCGATGAATATTCGGTAAAGCCCGACCAAGTATCTTAAAAAAAATTACTATTTTTTCATTTTTTTTAATATAAATATCAAATGCAAAGCATTATGAAAAAAAAAACAATCAACAAAGTAAACATAAATCAAACTCCAAAAAGGTCATTTATTTTTATCTAAACATAAATCAAACTCCAAAAAGGTCATTTATTTTTATCAACATTTTCAGAAATTATCGAATTATTGAATACATACAAAATGAAATACATACTTTCTTATGGAATGTACAAAATTACAACTTCGTGAAATACAAGTTTTAGACTTGACGAAAGACTTTTCATTCGGTAAATAATTTGGTGAAGAGAATTTTTTGTGGGGTTGTAAACAAATTAAATTTGATGGAGAATTTTTTGTGTGGGAATATGAAAATTCTTTTGTCAATTAATTTTGGATAAAATAATTTTTTGTGAGTAAATTTTTGAGGTGGAGAATTTTGTGTGAATTAATTTAGTAGATGGATTGTTGAAATTGAAATTGAGAATTTAATAAGGGGCATAAGAGTAATTGTATAACCAATATTTTCCATGTTTACCTCATTTTCATCATCAATGGGTCAAAAAAACTTGTTTTTCAAAAATAGGTCAAAAATACAAAATCAAACTCCAATAGGCCATTTTTATCAAATTTCCAAATATTATTTTGTTTTCTTTAAAATGCATTTTAGAAATAAGACATAAATTAATACTTATGAGTGACATTATTTTGGATTCTCAAAATAATTTTCCACAATTCAAGAATAATACAACATCAAACTTTGATGTTTCTAATCTTCGTCGTTGATATCGGGTGAGAATATCATGCATTTAAGGAACTTAATAAAGTCCAAAAATAGACCGTTCACTCTCACTTTTAATTAGAATATTATCATTGATTATTGAAATTCAAATTGTTAAGTATATGAAAATAATTTCAAATTTAGAATTTTAAATTGGAAAAAAAAATCTTGTATTTATGGAATTTTAACAATAAAACCTGATGTTTGGAGACACATTAAAGACCTATGAAGCACAGATACTTCATGTGAGGCAAAAAATCTGTATCAGACACGTATCATATATTGATACTTCCAGATACTTTCCAAATACGTATTTGACACACGATTTGACTTATCTATTTCTACGCGTACTTTTTTTAAAGAAAAACACAAGCAACTCATCTAATCTTTCTCAATCTAAAACTAGGCAACCTATTTAAAAAGCTCACTACTTTAGTCGAAAACTAAAAAGAAAAAAATAAATAAAAGCCAAACCCTAGAATCGTCTAATCTCCATCTTCACATTTGAGTCTCCACAAAGTCCACCAAAATATAAACAATTTGGATATCTTCAACAATTCAATGAAGAAGTTATTTGTTTATCGTCATATTTCTCTCTCTAATCTTCTTCTTCTTTGTAACATGAGTCATTTTTTTATTGCATTTTATTAACTATTATACTTCAACATCTTAGATGTTGCTTTTTTTGTATTGTATTTAAGTGTTTGTATTCTATTTTGTGCTATTATTATCAACTTGTATGCTAAATTTATTTATATTCTATATTTTTTAAGAAAAAGAAAATATATCTTCAAGTATCAATATCCTCGTTTTTTAGAAATATATATATATTAAAAAAATATATAAAGAATGACATATCCTTAGACGTATCCATATCTTAGTTTTTTAGAAATTGACGGATCGTCATATCCGATCATATCCATATCGTGTAACCGTATCTGTGTCTGTACTTCATAGCTAAAGATACACTACTTTTTTCAAATTTATTTTTCTAAAAAAATATATTTTATCTGCTGGAGAACTCATATATTTATGAATTAGAATAATTCACATGGATAATACTACTAATTCTCAAATTTTATTTTAGTTAAACATTTCATGTATTTATGGTATTTTGACAAAATCCCATGAAGAGAATACTACTCCCCTTAAAACCAAACATTAATTTACTTCAACTTTAATTTTAACAAAGAAATAGTGAATGATTTAGTTTTATATATATTAAAAAAATTTATTCACAATGGTTAATTGATGATATGGTACCTATATCACAATCAGCAGATCTAATATAAAATTCAAACTAATAATATTAATACATACACTGCAAATATAGAGGGTTGCACTCATTGTAGACAAACAAATCTTCAAGATAAATATAGAATTAATCTCTCATGCTCAATATCAATTCATTCAAAATTTGATGAACTTTTTTTTAAAAAAATTAATGTTTTTTTAATAAATAATGACAAAAATAGGGTTGGGGGAAAGTATTCCCAAAAATAGATGTTTAAATCGTGTACGGGGTCACGATTACACCTAAATCATGTACCGGGTACACGATAAGGCCTAAATCGTGTACCAGGTACATGAGTACCTGGCCACCTGGCACGCCCAGTCTGACGTGGCAGTCATGCAGGTTTAACTGAGGGAATCGTGTACTGGATACACAATTACCCTAAGTCGTGTACCGGGTACACGACTTCCACGCTTTAAAACCTCCGCCCGAACCCTTCTTCTTCCTCACCGAAACGGCTATTCTTCTTCCTCACCGTTGCTTATAATCATTTTCCCTCAACGAGACCATCGATTCCTCCCTTCTACTTATCAAAATCTCGTTGATTTTCTTCACCGAGACCAATGATCCACACCGAATCCTCCATTGTAGCGATCGTGTTGCTCGATTTTCCTACATTTTTGGCTGCCAAATTTTTCTTGGAATATTTCTTTCTCTAGTTGGGTTGATCTGTATTTATATGTATGTTTTTGCAAGTTTTTGGACTGAATTTTGCTTAGTATATTCCTATATTTTTGTATAGTTTATGTATAGTTTATATATGTATAGTTTATGTATGTATAGTTTATGTATAGTGTATTATATAGTTTGTGTATAGTTTATGTTGTATAGTTGTGTATGATTTAGTTTATATATATTTTGTGAATGTATAGTTTGTGTATGTATAGTTTATGTATGTATAGTTTATGTATAGTGTATTATATAGTTTATGTATAGTTTGTATAGTTTTGTGTATGATTTGGTTTATGTATAGTTTATGTATAGTTTATGTATAGTTTATGTATGATTTTGTTTATGTATTATTTAGTTTATGTATGATTTAGCTTATGTGTGATTTAGTTTATGTACGTTTTTGGGTTGATCTTACATTTTTTTTATTTGTTTGGATTGATTTAAACTTAGAAATCTTATATGTATAGCTTATGTATGATTTAGTTTATGTATGATTGAGTTAAACTTAGAAAACATAGAAAACTTAGAAATTAGAGTTTGTTGGGTTGACATATTAACATATTTTTTGTCAACTATAACAGTTCAAAAAAACATAATAAATATGTCGATGCGTCCTGAAGATTAAGTAATTCTTGAACCTGAAAATGATGGAGATAGTGACATCGACGTTGAAGTTGATGAATTATTTGAAAACGAGGTAGTGGTGAGCAAGATCTTGAGTTGGTACCATCGGAAATGTTCAACCAAATAGATTGGGAAATGACAAATTCAATGTGTGAACTAGGATCTACTTTGGAAGAAAGGAATGTAGGAGTGGATAACTGTAGTCTAATACAAAAGGGAATGTTGTTTAATACCAAAGAAGATTTACAGCTTCTATAAAAAAAATATTATGTGACAAAACACTACGAAATTATCGTAGTAGAATCAAATCAGGATCTTTGGTATGTTAAATGTAAATCCTGGAGTGACGGTTGTGCTTGGAGGCTACGGGCATGTCGGTGCAAAACTCATGGGATGTTCAAAATCACAAAACTTCAAGGAGAACACTCATATTTGTTTTTAGAGTTGACACAGGATCATTCACAGCTGGATTCAAATTTCATGAGTATCGAAATTCAAAATTTGGTTAGAGCGGATCCTGGAATACCTGTGGCTCTACTTCAAGAATCCATTAAAAGATAATATGGCTATAATGTCAATTATAGACGAGTGTGGCAAACCAAGAGCAAAGGCTGTGTTTGGCGATTGGGAGAAATCATATTCGAAGCTTCCATATTGGCTGACTGCTGTTGTTCATTACAATCCAGGAACACGAACAGACTGGTTTTTCCTTCCCTCTGATGTGCCAGGTACGACTATTTTTGGACGAGTTTTTTGTCTTTTGGTCCTGCAAGAGAAGGGTTCAACCATTGTAGGCCATTAGTCACGATTGATGGAACTCATCTATACAAAAAGTATAAGGGAAAATTATTGACAGCCTTATCTATTGATGCAAACGATCATATATTTTCCCTTGCTTTTGCTATCGTAGAAGGTGAGAATTCGTCCAGTTGGTCATGGTTTTTGTGGGTTTTGCGTGAATATGTTACCCAAAGAGAGAGTATTTGCTTGATTTCTGACATACATAAGAGTATTCTTGCTGCAATTAATAATGAAAAAATTGGTTGGAGTGAACCCAGAGCGTACCACCGATATTGTCTTCGCCATGTTGCCAATAATTTCAATACAAAATACAAATCGAAGCAACTAAAAAATTTGATGTTTAAGGCCGAAAATCACACCAAAGGCGTAAGTTCATTCGGTGCATGAAAGAATTGAAACAATTGCACCCTGAATGTCTTGAATTTTTTACAGACATTGACTTAGAAAAATGGACATAGTCACATGATGATGGGTACCGCTATGGGTGGATGACCAGCAATGCAGCTAAATGCATGAACGACGTCTTTAAAGGTGCTAGAATGTTACCCATTACTTCTTTAGTTAGGCTAACATTCTATCACACAATATTGTATTTTGAACACAAAAGATAAGAAATCATTGAAGCACTCGATCGTGGGGACATATATACAGAATATGCCCTAAAGAAACTGAAGAGGTGGGAAAAACGAGCATCAGTACATACAGTGACATCCATTGATAGAGAAAGTTAAACTTTCGAAGTACAAAATGGCATAAGTATGATTTATTCCTACAAAGGACAGCACACCCAAGTTTTAAGCTTGAAAGAAGGGACATGTTCAGTGGAAATCATTCAAGATTCCATGCTCTCATATAATTGCAGTTTGTAATTACATGCATATGGCATACCTACCACTTATTGATGGATGCTACAAATTGTCCAATTTCAAGCGTTGTTATGAAGGCCGCTTCCATCCAATTCAACACCCAGATTATTGGCCAGAATTATCATTTACAGAAGTTCGTCCAAATGCGAACTTACTCAGAGAACAAGGTCGACCAAAAAGTACGCGAATTCATAATGAAATGGATTGGAGAGAAGAAAGCCAAAAAATGTGATTTACAATTTGTAAAAGAGAAGGACATAATAGACGCACTTGTCCAGACCGTACACTGGGTGCTTCGTCGTCTTCGGGTCATTAGGATTTTTATTTTTATTTTTTTACTTATATATTTCATGTATTTGCATTCTTTATGTATTTATAATTTTCATGTAATTATATATTTCATGTATTTGTATTCTTTATGTATTTACAATTTTCATGTAATTATATATTTCATGTATTTGTATTCTTTATGTATTTATAATGAATTTATGTAATGAATTTATTTAATAAACTTATTTTATGTAATTGTATTTTCTTATGTACTTTTTATGTATCTTTTATGTTATCGATTCTATTATGTAATATAATTTGAACTTTTTAGGTAATGGAGTCTGGTTCTTCTAATCCTATACAATTGTACCAACAAAACACGCATCGTTCACAAACAGTATAAGATAGTTCACTATAGTGTTGAGTTGTCGGAGGAGGGAGGCGGCTACACAACATATTATCCCATTTGATCACCGCATTATTCCATATGTTCAGGAGGCAGGTTTTTTTGGGGTTGCACAGATTGGTTTCATCCAGCTTGATTGGCACCTGATTACTGCTCTAGTTGAGCGCTGGAGACCAAAGACCCACACATTTCACATGCTCTGTGGGGAATGCACTATTATGTTGTAGGATGTTGCCGTACAATTTGGGTTAAGAGTGGACGGGCAACCATTGACAGGCTCACTACAGTATGACTGAAAGAAAGTTTGTGAGGAGCTCTTAGGCATTCTACCAGAGGATCTGAAGGGATCAAGATTGAGTATCTCTTGATTGGTGTCCCAGTTTCCCGAATTACCTCCCGATGCCGACGACATCAACGTACGTAGGTACGCACGAGCATACATCCTACAGCTTATTGGCGGATTTTTATTTGCCAACAAGTCAAATACTCTGGTGCATCTCATGTTCCTCCCATTATTGTCTGATTTCAAGCGCGCTAGTATGTACTTGTGGGGTGGTGCATGTCTTGTATGGTTGTACAGAGAACTTTGTCGGGCTTTCAATGCACAAGCGTTGGAAATAGCAGGGCCACTGATACTATCACAAGTATGGGCTTATAATCGATTTCCAATTGTAGCACCACAAGTCCAACTACAGGCCTCAGAACATCGTCCACTTAGTGTCAGGTATTATTTTATTTATATATTTATTTCATTATCATTTTATGTAAGAATATAAATTAATTGTATTTTTTATAATTTTAGATGGAGTGGTGTATTAGCTGCCACTGAACAGTCAGCAAATATGTTGCTCGTGTATAGAAAAATATTCGACATACTGACACCCAATCAGGTAGTAAATATGTATATAAATGAATATTTAAAAAATTTTATATGTATGCTTATTATTATTTTTTTTTTTTATCAGGTTATTTGGACACCATACTCACAGATTTGGTCATCCTTACCTAATTATTGTCATGATGGTGAAGACATCTGGTTGACCGTTAGCCCTCTTATATGCTTCCATATAGTAGAGTGGCATCATGCAGATCGTGTGTTGAGACAATTTGGTATGCAACAGACGATACCTTCGTTATCCTATACACTCTAAAAAACTACACCAGATCGATTTAAGAGGTAAGCATGACCAAGACTAGCGTCAAATCCATGCGGAGTATTTATCCTACTGGCATGGACGACGTGATCGTTGTGCACAGGGAGAATTAACAGATGGGCCAACTGTATCATATGACTACTTTCCCTGGTACAATTCGATCACGAGACGATTTATCTCACCAGATGACGCTTACTATTACTGCATGGTAAGAGATTTAAAATCAGACATTTTCCATATATATAATATGAATATTGTTTAATATTTTTTTTATTCTACAGAATAATTTTATCGGCGATGTTCAACAATATTCAATGCAGAACAACCTACCAGAATTGGGTTCAGTGTGTCAGCAAACATTGATCAACGTAAAAAGTATTATTCAACAAACAAGACGATTCAATGTTGCTGACACCGATCGAAGACGTATTCGTCGTACACGATAGTAACAACGGGGTGAACCTAATTTAGAGGGACATGAAGATAACCCCATGAGGAGTAAGGGCCAGGGAGTCGTTTTTAAATCCCACATTGTATCATTTTCAAATTGGAAATCTCAAAAGAACTAATTGTAAATATTCTTTAATATCATGGTATTTTTTTTAATATAAGTGTAAGATGTTTTCATTGTAGATTAAATATATAATTAAGTTTAATAATAAAAGAATTAAGTTTACTAATTAAGTCTAACAATTAAAAAAAAAATTATAAGCAATAATGAAGGAATTAAGTTAAGTTTAACAATTAACTTTAAAAAAAAAAAGAAAAAACAAATTTATAAGCGAATCGTGTACCGAGTACACGAGTTCGCTTGACCGGTCAACCACGTCAGTTGACTGGATTAAATGGTACTCGTGTACCAGTACACGAGTATGCGACATGGAAATCGTATACCGAGTACACGATTCCACTACCCTAAATCTGTCAATACTTTCTCAAAACATCTATTTTTTAAAATACTTCCCCCCAATCCTATTTTTGTCATTATTTATTAAAAAAAAATATTATTTAAAAAAAATCAAATTTGATATGAAATAAGATTAGGAAAAAAAAGATAATATAATAAAATATCAGAATTCAAACCTGAAATGTAGGGCGCAAAAGATTGTCCATTACCAAGGCCTAATTGGGTGAAAAGTGTATAAAAGAAGATTTTGGTTCTAAAATCAAATTGGAGACAAACAATATCTTTTTCCCTCTAGGAAAAGTGGGAGGGAAATTGAGAGAGAATTGAGAAAGTTAAGGAATAAAGGAGGAGTTGAGAGAAGTCTGTTATGGGTGAAAACGTAATAGTGGAGAAAGTGTGCGTGAGAAAATAAGAAAATGAGAGATTGAGTAAACTTCTTTGAAAAAAAATTAATTTTCTTAAATATCTTTGATTTAAATTTTATTGTTTTTATTTTTCTTCTATATTTTATTAAAGGAATTTATACTAGACAAAATAATTGAGATAATACATAAAAAATTTAAAAAGAAAAAAGTCAAACAAAATATGGTATCTACAGTTTATTTCCTTTGTACTATTGAGGTTGATACCCTAAGTCTCGTGTCTTATAATTTGTAAACAGTTTGTATGAACGCTTGTATTGTTAATATATGATATTTACTTTACATTTTGATATTTTGCTCAGTTACTTGTTTTATTTGCCTTACCACAAACCAATAAACATAAAAATCACTAGTTATCTGTATGTGACTCAAGCATGTATGTGGTGGTATACAAGTAGATCATGTCTTGAGTGATAACCAAATTGGTCGGCAGTATATACATATAGGAGGGAAACCTTATCCTGGTAACGCTACGGATACGGCCCACTTTGTGGAATGGTCACAAGTATTGTGACTTGTCACAGATGGTCTGATCATGATCATTCGTGTTGGGGACATGCAAGCGGGGGCGTCCTATACAAAGAGTTTATATAAGACCTGACCACGAAGTGTTAACGTCTCGTTATATAACACCGTTCATGACA
>NC_052358.1:5243979-5279409 GCF_009727055.1 Benincasa hispida
TCATGAACAAAGACTTCATTTCACTAGGATGCCTATAAGTAACATGACCTCAATCTTAAGTGAGTTGGGAACTCCTGCCATTGAGGGCGGTCCTTTGATTTGTATGGGTGCAAATGGGCAGGTCCGTCGATTAAAACCTACCATTTGGGGATTCGTCTGATTTGGGGAGCTGGGAACTCAGCTACACAGAATGGAATTCACTCCTTCCCCGAGGTAGGGTAACTAGATAGATAGCTCCCATAAGGGTTGATTTCAGGGCTTGAACGATGTGGCGCCACACACCTTCTCTTGGCCCGAGAGGTGTTCACACATAGTTGGACTATGTTGTATTGCTCATTAGAGGAATCAATGGTACTTGAGGAGTGAGATGTAACTACAGGGGTAAAATGGTAATTTGCCCAACTGTACTTACGAGCATCTGTGAAAATAAGAATAAAGGCTTATGTGTAGGTCCTAACATTAGAAGCCGTAGCATTCGCATCGAGAGATGGTTTACTATTGTATATGTGTTGCATGAACGCATCCTAAGAAAGTGTTAGCCGAAACCCTTCTCAACCCTTTCACTGCATACTCGTCGCATCTTCCATTTTATCAACTCTTTTCAAACTCCGCCGCATTTGTTTATTTTTGTTACCAAATAAACAAAACCAATAACTATTTGAGTTACCAGTTACCACAAAGTCTTCCTAAAAATTACCACCGCAACCTGTTTTCCCAAGTCCCTGAGTTCGACTCTAGACTTACCAGGAAACTCAGTGGGATTTACACTTGGATTCTGCTGAGAAAACTAGAGTGCTCAACGCATTTTTATCATCACATTATCATCCATAATTCCACATCATAAAACAAGCATCAATTTTTTGGCGCTGTTGCCAGGGACTTCGGCAAAATCAGTGTGCTAACAATAATTTTTCTGATTTCTTTGCAGACTCTCATTCTCTGGCGAATTACGACCTGGAGATTAACAACACTTTTGTGTTCCCGAATATCTCCACCAAGGAAGTTCGACTCACTCTGTTCTCATTTTCCTTATGCGATCAAGCAAGAAAATGTGCATATTCTCTCGAACCGGGGGAGATAACCTCGTGGGAACAGGTCTTCGAAAAATTCATGAAGAAATACTTCCCAGCTACCGAGAATGCCAGGAGAAGGAAATTAATAACAAATTTTGAACAAGAAAATGAGAAATCGCGCAGCGATGCTTGGGTGAAGTTAGCGGCTGGTAAGAGACTGTTCACATAATGGCTTACCAGACAGCCTACAAATGGAGATTTTTTACCAAGGACTGAATCCCTCTCCGCATACCACTGCCAATGCGGTAGCCGCAAAACATATAAGGAGGAAAAGAGTATACTTGATCGCATTTCCAAAAATCATGAGGATTGGCGGAAAGCGATAAGAGATTAAGAATAAAAGATAATGACGCAAACAACGAGGCCATCGCATCCCTACAAAATCAAATGACTGCGATGATGAGTTTGATACAAGGCATCGCAATTAATAACACGGGAGCGAAGAAAGGGCAGGTCAATGCAATTCTCAAACGACCACAAGCTGTGTCATTTGTGGAGATGCTCATTCGATGGAAGAATGCCCAGAAAACCCGCAGTCAGTATGCTTCATAAAGAATAATCCCTATTCCGATATATATAACCCCGGGTGGAGAAGCCACCCAAAATTTTCATGAAAAAATCAACAACAAAGCTTCCAACCAGTGGTGCAAGAAAGAGGGCCACCTGGATTTTTTCCCGCAAAACAACGGTCCAAAGCATAGTCAAGCTAGCAGCTCGCAAACACCGCAATCTTCATCCTTAGAGAGCTTGTTGAAGCAGTACATTGAGAAAAATGAATCAGTGCTTCAGAATCAAGAAACATCCATTCGAAATCTAGAAATTCATCTAGGACAAATTGCAGGCGAGATGAAAAATATACTGCAAGAAGCGTTGTCGAGCTCAACTTAGCTCCCTCGCAATGCTGGGGGTTGATGCTTTGTTTTATGAAGTGGAAATATGGATGATATGCGTTGATGAAATTACGTTGTGCACTCAAATTTCCCCAGCGGAATCCAAGTGTAAATTCCTCTGAGTTTCCTGGTAAGTCCAGGGTCGAACACAGGAACTTGTGAAAACAGATTGCGTTGGTAATTTTTATGAAAACCTTGCGGTAACCAAGTAAATAAATTGTTGGTTTGTTGTTGATTGCATTAATGTGAAAATAAACAAATGCGGTGGATTTAAGCAAAGGCAGCTGTGTGATAGATGCAATGAGTATGCGATGAACGGGTTGAGAAGATCTTTAGCTAGTGTTACTTGGGAATGCGTTAGACTATGCGATCATATAACCACCATACACCGCAAGTCATTTTCCAATGCAAATGCGATGTTCCTAAATCTAGGACACATGTGTTGAATACAAAAGTGTTCATAGAGCTTATTCCTAAGTCTCTACTCTTGTCCGATGCGATGATGCAAAATGCATGAAAGCAAGATGACCGCATACAATCATATCGTATCTCTAGGATGCATGTGATGCGTTAATAACAAATAGTGCTCATTCCTAAGCTCCTATCTCTCGATTATACGTTCTAATCTGGATCTTCTGAGCCTAGATTCTAACCTGACCTTCCCAAGTCTAGATCCTGTCCTTAGACTATCCTCCCGAGTATTTCTAATGGACGAATGAAGCATACATAATACAAGATAATCGCAAAGAATGAAGATTCCCTAGGTTTGCTAACTAAATGCTTCTCAACCCATTCAACTGATTTAGCTACTCATGCGTAAATAACAGAGAGCGAACATATATAGAGAAGGAAATTCCATTTTTATAAATGAGTTTAAGAACAAAATAACAATGGAACTTAGAGGTAGAGAGCCTGGTAGCAATTCTTAGCTGACAGAGGCTTTTACACTGAAATCTCTATTCGGTTATAAAGATGTTCCTGCTCCCATAGGCGTCAGTCTTCTCTCTGCCCTTAAATCTTCCGGCTCTCAAGCTTACCGAAACAATCTACCGGCATAACCTCCTTCCTCGCTTCTGCCTTAAAATGAAAGAAAGCAAAGAACAAAGATGTATGAACTAAAGAATGGTGACTGATCAACTCGTCAACCCCTTTTCTAAAGAATTCCTTTAGTATTTATAGAGCGTCCATGGTGAAAGGCGGCTTCTCTCTCATGGTTGTAAAGATGGGATGACTTTAATTCCGAATTGATGCGTCGAATAATTATCACCGAAAACCTGAATATACTTTGTGACCGTTATCGGCTATCAACATAATTTGGATTCGACTGTCATCAGCTTCCTGTCCCATCGCGATTGATTAGCCTCTCACATAGATGCGCCCAACATGTTGCACTGACCAAGTTGAGGCGATCCTTCTTGGGCGAATGTTTGCAAACGCAATCATCGCAAAGCCTTGGGATGAAGTTGCACTCGACCAGTGATTTCCTATGATCGACATTCTTACATTGCATCAACGCATATTCTACACAAAAATACAAAAATCAACTGTTTTAATGCGTTGAACGCATGCGACCGCAATATTATGAAATTAATGCTTAATGGATGCAAATTAACATATTTCATCAACGCAATCCAACATTGTTTAAGAACTTAGTACTATGATAACGTACATTTCTACCCGTTATCACCAAGAAACATCCATTCGATATCTAGAAATTCAACATGGACAAATTACAGGCTTGCTGAAAAATAGACCGCAAGGAGCTTTGCCTAGCTCAACTAAGCTCCCTCACTATGCTGGGGGTACTGGGAAGGAACAATGCTTAGCAGTCTTCTTGCTAAGTGACAACATGACTACGGAAGTAGGGGAGGAGCCCATTGCAACTAACTTGAATGTGCTGACAACCGAAGACCCGTTGACCTATAGTTCGGAAAAGCTAGAGAAAATGAACCCCGAACGTGCGTCCACCCTCAAGCCTTTAGAACATGAGATAGAAGAAGTCCTGCTACCACCATCTCTGCAAAGATTGAAAGAAAAACAAAATGATGAAGAAAAGATCACAACAGTGGCCGCAACGCAAAACGTTATGATCCCACCAAAAATGGGCGACCCAGGAATCTTCATGATACCATGCTCTATTGGAGGGGTCTACAGTGGCCAAGCGATCTGCGATCTTGGGGCAAGCATAAACATAATGCCATTATCAATCTTCAAACGATTGAGTATTAGCACACTCATGTTCACAACAGAGACTCTCCTGCTTGCGGACAGATCCTGAATACATCCTGAAGGAGAGTTGAAAAATGTCGCAATCTCAATTTATAAGTTCATCTTACCGGCATACTTCCTCATTTTGGATTATAAAGCAGACAAAGATGCACCCATAATATTGGGACAACCATTCCTTTCTACCGGTCACGCTCAAATTGATGTGTGCAACGGTGAGATTGTAATGAACATTCAGGGGAAAAGCTCCGGATTAAGGCAGTCAAGATCCTAGAGGACAAAGAAAAGAGGGAGAAGCCACCGTGGACATGAAAAGACCAGCTCGAGAATAAGCAGTCCCTGAGTTACTATATAACTCAACCTCATCAGGGACGCAAGTTTTAGGAGTCATGGAATCTTCAACTTTTCTCTACTACTCTGAATTTTCATTCCACTATATCTTTTCAGCTCATTATCTATTCTTATTCTACCAAGAAAAAAATGGAGATTGCGGTAAAAGAAATTTGTTTTCTTTAAAATCATTTGACCCTCTCGATGTTTTTCTTGCATAAGATCGAGGCAAACAATTGCGGAGGCACCACACGAAGAAGCAACTTATCTTATTCCATCACCGCAATTCAAAGAAGATAGATCGCCACAAAGAATGATGCATTAACACACAATGCGGGCAACAACGCAAATTTAGGGGTTGTATTCTTCCTTAACCTTATTTCAAATTTTGCGCTATCGGATCACATTTCGATTTTCAAAGTTTTATCACCGCATCCTCTTTGATTACCGCAATCATTTAACATTGATAAGTTTAGTAAGTCACCGCATGACTTCTTTGCCAATTATGATTTTAATGATGAAAAACATGCTTTTATCTCTTTCGTATATATTAGAGTCAACTTAATCTTAAGATAGTCACCTTATGAAATATTTCTAGAAGTTAGTGGTCTGCTAGCTTTCTTTCAAACTCTCTTTACCAAACTTCCTAAGAACATCGCATGACTTCCTTCAATCTTTTGGCAATAGGGACATTGCCGCATTTTAAATTTGGGGGTGAGCTATTTATTTTCGACCTTGCTATTTTTAGCTTGATGAAAAAAAAAATTTTTTTTTGAGAATAACAACTCCACTGTTCTACCTTCCTACTTTTACCCGTAGTTTGATGTCCGCATGACACACGTGGGGGCAAGCCAAAGTGAAAGGCATAATTAATCACGATAAGACAGAAAGTTGATGACGGTCGAATCCAAATTAAGTTGACAGCCGCTAACGATAACAAATACATTCAGCTTTTCGGTGACAAATACTTGGCACATCAGTCGGGGAATTAAAGCCATCCCATCTGTGCAATCATAAGAGAGAAGTCGCCCTTCACCCCGGAGCTCTATAAATACCAAAGGCATCCTTCAGAAAAGGGGTTAACCAGTTCACCTGTTTTCTTTTATTTTTAAGGTGGAGAAAGGGAAAAGTAGAGACACCGGAAGATCACTCAGGGCAACTTGAGAGAGAACCCAGAGGCATAAAAGCAGAGAGCGGGCCAACCCTCGTGAGAGCGAGATTATCTTTTGAACACGAGTAGAAAAGACAGTGTAAAAGCCTGGGAAGCAAGAGATTGCTACCAAGCACTTTATTCTATTCTTGCATTGTTATTTTGTACTTCATCTTTATGATTATACAATGGAAGTCCTTATTCTACATCTGTTCACTCTCTTAGAGTGCATGAGTAGCTAAACTTATCGCATGGGTTGAGAAGAACTGAGTTAACATGACCTAGGATCTTCATTGCTTGCAATTATCTTGTGTTATGTTGTGCCACACATCCCTTTAGAGCTACTCGAGAGAGAGTATAAAGAAAGAACCTAAGACTTGAGAGAGCTAGGTTAGAATCTAGACTCGAGAGAGCAAGATTTGAATTGCATAAACAAGAGATAGGGAACTTAGAGATAAGCTCTATTTTCCAACCTGCATCACACGCATCCTAGAGATAGGAATGATATTATGTGGTGCCATATTTGTGTGTGTGTCATTTTGTCATCGCACAAATAAGAATAAAGGCTTATGTGTAGGTCCTAACATTAGAAGCCATAGCATTCGCATCGAGAGATGGTTTACTATTGTATGTGTGTTGCATGATCGCATAGCATGAATACATCCTAGGAAGTGTTAGCCGAAACCCTTCTCAACCCTTTCACCGCATACTCGTCGCATCTTCCGTTTTATCAACTCTTTTCGAACTCTGCCGCATTTGTTTATTTTCATAAATGCAACAAACAAAACCAACAACTATTTGAGTTACAAGTTACCGCAAAGTCTTCCTAAACATTACCACCACAACCTATTTTCCCAAGTCCCTGAGTTCGACTCTGAACTTACCAGGAAACTCAGTGGGATTTACACTTGGATTCCACTGAGAAAACTTGAGTGTTCAACGCATTTTCATCATCAAATTGTATCCATAATTCCACATCATAAAACAACGCATCACAACCGTAGATACGAAAATGACGTAAATTGACTTTGCGACCATTCCATAACTCCAAAGGTGTTCTGAAAACACTCTTGGAGGGAACACAGTTCAGGATATAAGTTGCAGTCTCTACTGCAATACCCCAAAACGAGTCAGGCAAGGCAGCGTAACTCATCATCAATCGAACCATGTACAATAGGGTTCGATTTCTTCTTTCTGATACACCATTTTGCTGAGGTGTACCAAGTGCTGAGAGTTGGGAAACTATTCCATGTTCTATCATATAGTTCTGGAATTCTGAATCCAGAAACTCTGAACATCGATTAGATCGAAGTGTCTTAATCGTTCTATTTAATGCAATTTCAACTTCAGCCTTGAACTATAAGAACTTTTCAAAAGACTCGGACTTATTGCCAGGGATCATCTACCCAACGCTTGACGAGACAATGTTTGAGATGAAATCAGTGATGCTCCAAATGCTACAGACAGCAGGGCAATTTGAAGGTACCCACAACAAGAGTCCCCATGCTCAAATGAAATGCTTCTTAGAAACCTGAAACTCATTTATGATTCCTAAAATCACACCAAAAGCTATCAGACTATCTATGTTCTTCTACTCACTCCGTGATGATGCCAAACAATGTGCAAGCTCTTTATAGCCAGGTGAGATAACAACATGGGATAAGTTGGTGAAGAAATTCATGTAGAAATATTTTTCTCTCACTAACAACATAAGAAGCCCTCGGGAGATCACGAATTTCAAGCAAGAAGAGTTTGAAACACTAAGCGTTGTATGGGAGAGATTTAAAGGGTTGGTAAAGAAGTGTCCCAACCATGGACTACCATTGATTATTCAAATGGAAACTTTCTATGAACGATTAAACAAACCGTCCCAAATGGCAGCAGACGTAGCCGTAGTACGCAACATCATGGATAAATCTTATAATGAAGCCAAGGAAATTTTATGTCGAATTACCAAGCATAACATGGAATGGGTTGATGATGCCTACGACTCTAGAACAGGCAGTAGAAGGCGTTTATAGAATATGATTGGCACCAACGCAGTGGCCACTTTTTCTGTACAAGTGGCTACGATGACAAATATGCTGAAAAATTTATCGATGAGCAATGGAGCACAAATGCAGAATGTACAACAGATGGATGCATTCACACAACCCATGGTCAACTATGTGGGTTGTGGGGAGCCACACTCCTATAATGACTACCCACAAAACCCGCAGTCTGTCTGTGACATAAAAAAATAATCCATTTTCAAACATCAATAATTCTTGATGCAAAAACCATCCTAATTTTTCTTAGGGGAGATCACCAACAAGATCAACATTACACTAGAACGCATTAGCAGCATAGGCAGGGATCACTGCCTGGATTCCAGCCTACGCAACAACAACTGCAACATCAAAACTTTCATAGAGGGGGCAACTCGTTGAGCTCATCATCTCCACTTGGAAACATGCAAAAGGAATATATAGTTTAGAATGATATGTTGCTGAAAAGCCAAGCGTCATCAATCAGGGACTTGGAGATGCAAGTTGAGAAGATTGCAAGCGAGCTGAAGAATTGACCACATAGAGCATTTCCTAGTAATACTGAAGCGCCAAGAAATAATAACGGCAAGGAGCAATGTCACGCGGTAACATTGCGAAGTGGCAAACCTTTGGTAGAAAAGAAGAAAAGCCTAAGAAATGATACGCAACCTTCAACATCTGAGAACACAACGCAAGCAAATAAGGCATTTGAGAGAGAGTAACAAGAAAGAGCACATGGCTCTGTCATTCTCAACCGAGCACTTCTAAGGTAGGGGAACCTGAGGTGCGTTTGAATGCACCATTTCCCCTATGCCTATAGAGAAAGAATGACAAGAAGCAGTTCAAATGTTTCCTTTAGATTTTTAAACAATTACATATCGACATCCCTCTAATCGAGGCGTTGTCGCAAATGCCTAGTTATGTAAAGTTCTTGAAGGATGTTTCGACAATAAGGGAAAGATTAGCGAGCTTCAAACCATGGAATTAACATAGGAATGTGACGAATTGATCCACAATAAAGTTCCTGAAAAATGGAGAGATACAGACAGTTTCAGTATCCCTTCCTCGATAGGTGGAATAGACGTGGGGCAAGCGTTGTGTGATTTATGAGCAAGTATCAATCTCATGCCCCTCTTTATTTTTAAGAAACTTAGAATCGATGAAGTTAAGCTCGCTAATAGATCAATCACGTATCCAGAAGGAAATATTGAGGATGTTTTAATGAACGTTGACAAGTTCATATTGTTGGGGTTGATGCCCTAAAGTCTTGTGTTCTATAGTTTGTAAACAGTTTGTACGAACACTTGTGTTGTTAATATATGATATTTAATTCACATCTTGTTTTTTCTGCTCAGTTACTTGTTTTATTTGCTTTACCACAAACCAATAAACATAAAATTTCTAGTTATCTGTATGTGACTCAAGCATGTATGTGGTGACATAAAAGTGGATCATGTCTTGAATGATAACAAAAAAGGTCTGTAGTATATGCATATAGGAGGGAGACCTTATCTTGGTAACGCTACGGATACGGCCCCTTTGTGGAATGGTCACAAGTTGTGACTTGTCACAAATGGTCTGATCCTGATCATTCGTGTTGGGCACATACGAGCGGGGGCGTGCTATACAAAGAGTTTGTAGAAGACCTGACTACGAAGTGTTAACGTCTCGTTATATAACACCGTTCATGACAGAGACTTCACTTCACTCGGATGACCATAGGTAACATGAGTGAGTTCGAAACTCCTGCCATTGAGGGCGATCCTTTGATTTGTATGGGTATGACTAGCCAAGACGCTAATTCAAACCTACCATTTTGGAGATTCGTCTGATTTAAGAGCTGGGAACTCGGCTACAAAAGATGGAATTCACTCCTTTCTCGAGGCAGGGGTAAGTAGATAGATAGTTCCCTTAAAGGCTGATTTTAGGGCTTGAACAATGTGGCGCCACAAACCTTCTCTTGGCCTGAGAGTTGTTCACACATAGTTGGACTATGTTGTATTGTTCATTAGAGGAATCAGTGGTACTTAAGAAGTGAGATGTAACTATAGGGGCATAAGGGTAATTTGGCCCAACTGTACTCACGAGCATATATGAAAGGTCATCGTACTCATGATTGGTTATATCAGATGGACACAGAAATATATCTGTGGTAAGAAGAGTTTAGCTGTTGGTCTTTAGTGGAATGCCTGACAGTTAACGGATGGTGGATCTCGTGGCTAAAGAGTTTAGTCAGCTATTCACGGATCGTTGGAGCTCGATGCAAGTGGGGGAATCGTATACAAAGATTTTGTATAAGACCTGACCACGAAGTGTTAACGTCTCATTATATAACACCGTTCATGACAGAGACTTCACTTAACTAGGATGCCTATAGGTAACATGACCTCAATCCTGAGTGAGTTGGGAACTCCTGCCATTGAGGGCGGTCCTTTGATTTGTATGGGTGCGAATGGGCAGGTCGTTAATTCAAACCTACCATTTTGGGGATTCTTCTGATTTGGGAGCTGGAAGCTCAGCTACACAAGATGGAATTCACTCCTTCCCCGAGGCAGGGGTAAGTAGATAGGTAGCTCCCATAAGGGCTGATTCCGGGGCTTGAACGATGTGGCGCCACACACCTTCTCTTGGCCCGAGAGGTGCTCACACATAGTTGGACTATGTTGTATTGTTCATTAGAGGAATCAGTGGTACTTAAGGATTGAAATGTAACTACAGGGGAAAAATGGTAATTTAGCCCAACTGTACTTACGAACATCTGTGAAAAGTCTTCGTACTCATGATTGGTTATATCTGATGGACATCGAAATATATTTGTGGTAAGAAGAGTTTAGCTGTTGGTCTTTAGTAGAATGTCTAACAATTAACGAATGGTGGATCTCGTAGCTAAAGAGTTTAATCAGCTATTCATGGACCGTTGGAGCTTTGAGCCACATGTGTATTAGGTTCTCTGGATAGCTTGGATAAAGTCAAGAACCAGTATTTGGGTTAATTTTAAATGTTCAAATTGATAAGAGGAAGTTCAATTATATATGATATAATTGGACTGGTTAATTATATATGATATAATTGGCTAAATGTATGAGATACATTATTTTGGAGGAAATTAGATATAAATATGATTTATATCAAGTAGAGGAGAAAATACTATGGTAGGTATGTGATATCAAACTATAGGATAAAAATATAATATGATTATATTTATTAATTAATTAGTTAATTAATTATATGATAATTAATCCAAAAATCACGTTTGGACGTGGGTTAGTGGGATCCATCAGTTATTGTAACTGATGAGTTAAAATGAAAAATGTTTTCATTTTGAATCGCTCGGAGTTCAATCGAAATCCCAGAAGAGAAACCGTGCAAGCGCGCGTTGGAGAATTCTAAATTACGCTTAAGAAAATCGAGAGCCTATATGATAGCACTCTCCGCCTAAACGATCGTTTTCCTCGGGCCTAAACGATCGCACGCTATTTCCAACACGATCGCATAGCTTCTTTAAACGATCGTATAGTGTGGCAATTTTACTAAACGACCGTGTACCTTTTCCTGAACGATCGTTTAGTAAATCCTACATGATCGTGTAGCTCCTCCTAAACGATAAGCAATTCTGCTATGCGATAGCATTTTTCCCCTCCCATTTGCTTATTGCCTACACGATTCGTGTTTCCTCCTTCCTCTACCAAATTCACCAAAGGCCACCCTTTGGGTTCTCACTCCGAGAATACTCAGGGCTCTTTAGTGGTGGTGTCGTCCCCACGACGTTCGTATTCACGTTTGTTCGTGCTGCTGTTGTTGATGCTACTGTTGGATGTTGGTAGATCACGTGGAGGTTTTCCGCTGCATGGAGTTCTGAAGTTTGAAGAACATTTTATACTGGTATGGAACTCGTTCCCTTGTTATTTTCTTGTTCTGAGCATGCCGTTAATTAAGATTTATTTGCATAACTGTATGTTGAATGTATATTGTTGTATTTCGGTCATGGTGAGATCGGAGTGATCCGAACGTGCACATGGAACTCTTAGATATGAGATCCTTCACAAATTTTCGGCAAATTTCATTATTTTAGATTGTGAAGCTGATAGGGATGTCCCAATCATTCTTGGACGCCAATTTCTAGAAATCAAAAAAGTTTTGATTGATGTGAAAAAGAGGGAACTCAAGATGTGTGTGGACAACCAAGTTAAATGCAACATGGCATTGGAGTTCCCAAATGATACAGAACCCTGTCAACCTATGAATCAACTGCCAAGGTAGAGGAACAAAAAGTGGACCAAGTCTGTGAGGTCCATGCATTGAGCAAAAATACACGGAGGTTCAAGTCGTTAAGTTTGGATGAGCGGCAGACCAAACCAACACTCCCATCTCTGGAGGAGCCGCCAACGCTTAAGCTCAAATGTCTTCCAAATCACTTAAAATATGTTTTTCTTGGAAACAATAATACTTTACCTGTCATAATTTCAACTTCACTTTTTGAGTCTAACGAACACCATTTTGTGTAGATATTGAAAAAGCATACACGAGCAATGGAATGGATGCTAGCTAGTATTCAAGGAATCAACCCAACTTATTGTATGCAGAAAATCATATTGGAGGAAGGGAAGACTGAATCGATTGAGTGCCAATGCAGGCTCAATCCCATAGTGAAAGAAGTGGTAAAGAAGGAAATAATTAAATGACTTGATGCATGGGTGATTACCCTATTTCTGACAGTAGTTGGGTGAGCCGAATTCAATGCATGCCAAAGAAAGGTGGCAACTGTAGTATTCAACAGTAACAACGAACTAATCCCATCCAAATCTGTTATTGAATGGCGTATTTGCATGGATTTAGGAAGCTGAATGCGTCGACAAAGAAACACCACTTCCCACTTTCCTTCATTGATTAGATGCTGAATAAATTAGTTGGAAAAGAGTCTTATTGCTTCTTGGATGGGTATTTTGGCTACAATCAAATCTTAATCCCCCTAAAGACCAAGAGAAGACTACTTTTACATGGCCCTTTGGAACTTTAGCGTTCCAACTCATGCCTTTTGGGCTATGCAACGCACCTGGAATATTTAAGACATGCATGATGGCTATATTTTCTGACTTTCTTGAACACTCTGTTGAAGTTTTTATTGATGACTTTTCAGTTTCTAGAGAGTCCTGCCAGTCCTGCCTCAATAACTTAAAAGCAGTCCTCACTAGATGCGAGGAAACCAACTTGATACTTAATTGGAAAAATGTCACTTCATGGTGACAGAAGGCATTATTCTTGAGCATAAGGTGTCTAAAAGGATTGGAGGTGGATGAAGTTGTTGGGTTATGTGTCCTAAAACTCGTAGTTTGTATAGTTAAACATAATCTATTATCAATAAAGATGTAATTCAACATTTCTTCAATAAAGTTGTTATTGAATCTATTAATTGTATACATAATGTCTAAATCCAATAAACCAAGATCCATGGCTATTATATGAATACTTGAAATTTATGTAGAAACATAAAAATGGATCAAGTTCAAGAAAATAAGCCAAAACGGCCTATAGTATATGACTAAGCTTGGGTACCTTATTCTGGTAACACTATCGGATGCGGCCTACTCTGTAGCTGTTACAAGTTGTTGTAAAGATACTACAAATAAAGTGATCCAGATTCGTTCATGTATTGACATGAGAAGTGGTGGCATCCTATGCAATGAGTTTGGATAAGATTGGACAAAGAAATAAGTCACTCTTACTATAAAACATTGTTTACTGTTTAAGACTGACTATTTCGCTTAGATGACCTTGGTAACTCGATCTTAATCCTGAGCTAACTATGAACTCCTGTTTATTCGATATTATCCTTAGATTTGCATCAGTTACGGTTGGCTCAATAGCACTGACTCAATAAGCCTCCGAATTCAGGGGTAAGACTGGGTAGATAGTTGGGGACATAGGGTGCGAGATGGAATTCACATCTACCTAATTTAGGGGTACGAGAAAGGTTGTTCTCTTAAGTACTATATCCAGGTCTTGAACCACCCTCTCACTGGCCCGAGAGGGATTCGATTTAGTGATTACAGTATAAACTAATGGTTTTTTAGAGGATCAGTTGGAACTTAAGGAACAAGATGTAATATCGGGGAAAAAACAACATATTGACCCAACCATTATTAGGAACAACCTGTGAAGGGTCGACTTACTGGTATGGTTAAATCATGTAGACAAAAATATATCTACAGTGAGGAGAGTGCAACTATCGGGCTATAGTGGTGTGACTTGATAGTTAACGAATACTGATTAATTTGGTCTGAAAAGTTTTAGCCAATTAATCTTAAATCGTTGGAGCTCATGATCTGTAGGTCCATAACGTCACTCTACTAGCTCGTAAAGCATGAACATCTTCAATTATTAAATTGAGTGAATTTGGAATGATATAAATTTGAATTGGTCAAATTCAATTTTAATTTGAAAATATTCAAATTGAAATTAGGGTTTGAATTTGAATAAGTTCAAATTCAAATTAAGGTTTGTATCATTATATTCGATATAACTAAACGTTTAATTTGCTGAAATTAAACAGAATTTAAGAGTTTATAAAATTTAAATGTTGATTTAAATATTAATTACATGAATAGGATTCATGTTTAGAATTTAGTGTGTGATTAATTTAATCTTTGATATTAAATTAATTAATTAAATAAATATGTTTAATTAATTAAAAATCAAATTAAATTCCAATTTTAAATTAAATTTAAGAAATTGGATTGTGTAATTTTAGATTTGATTACTGAGATTTAATTAAATCAAATTTTGATTAATTATAAAATTAATTTAAAAAAATCAATTTGAAATTTGGAAAATTAAAAATTAGATGTTTAGTGGGGGTTTTTCCCACAAACATCCAAGCATGAGGTGTGAATCATGCAAATCACACACTGAATTCCACTTGAAATTTTCAAGCAGCTGCTAGTTGTGGATGCTAAAGAGTGCTTGCATGGTGGGATTGAATAAAAACTCCTGAATTTTGGAAGAGGATGAGAGTTCTGAAGCTGGAAAATAAGTTTTCTGTTACTTCTTCTTCCTCTTCAAACCCACAAAAACACCTTCACAAATTCACTCAAATCTGAGTTCCACCACTCAAATTCAAGGCTGAGAATAGTAGAGAAGATCTCTTGGTAGTTCGCGATTAATTTGGAGCTAGATTAACATGAAGAGCAGTTTGGAATTGGAAGCAATCATCAAAGGTATGTTCATCTTGAAACCCTCTTCAATTTTTCGCAAATGCATGCTTTTAGAACTCAAATTAAATGTACTTAGAGTGCTTATTGATTCTGTTTGCTTCCGATCCATGCTTGTGTTTTCCATCAGAAGCTAAAATTGATGTCATTTCAAAATTGCCCACACCTGCGAACGTCAAAGACCTGAGGAGCTTTCTAGGCCATGCAGGCTTCTACAATAGATTTTTAAAAGGATTTTCCTAAATTGCGTGTCCACTGAGCGCATTCCCAGAGTTGAACAGGCCTTACATATTTGATGAAGATTGTCACCAAGTGCTTGAAACCTTAAGTTATGCGTTAAGCACACCGTCGGTATTAATAGCTTCGAACTGGACGCAACCTTTCATTTTAATGTGCGATTCAAGCAATGTGGCAGTTGGAGCTATGTTGGGCCAAAAGAATACATCCCATTTTTTACATGTCAAAGATACTTATAGAATCTTAAGAACATTGTACAACCACTGAAAAGGAAATGCTAGTGGTAGTGTTTGCTATCAAGAATTTAGGCCTTACTTGGTTGGTGCATCAGTAACCATTTACACCGATGACTCTGCTATAAAGTTCTTGATGGACAAAATGGACGTGAAACCCAGGCTCTTTCACTAGGTAATGCTACTACAAGAATTTGATCTAGAAATTAAAGATAGAAAAGGTACTGAAAAGCAGGTGGCTGACCACCTATCGAGATTGGAGAATAAATAGATGCAGCTGGGCCAAGAGAAAATTGAAGACACATTTGCTAATGACTGCCTACTCAAAGCTGAAGATAAGGAGTCGTGATATGCTGACATTGTCAATTACGTAACCACAATACAGTTCCCTGAAGACTTCAACACTCAGCAAAGGAAACGTCTTGTACATGATTACAAGTTCTACTTTTGGGATGAACTGTTTCTCTACAAGCAAAACCTAGATTCCATTATGCTTGGTGTGTCCCCGAGGTCAAAGTGAAACGCAACTTATATGAATGCCATAATTCTCCGTACGGAGGACATTTCGGAGGACAGAGGACAGCTACACAAGTCCTCCAAAGTGGTTACTTTTGGCCCACTCTATTTAAAGACACAAGGGAATATGTTCTTAAATGTGACCCATGCCTATGCACGAGCAACATCTCAACAAAGGGACGCAATACCCCTCAAGAATATACTCGAGGTTGAACTTTTTGATTTTTGAGGCATTGACTTCATGGGGCCTTTTCCTCCATCTTGTGGTCAGCAGTACATTCTA
This sequence comes from Benincasa hispida, assembly GCF_009727055.1. Lineage (NCBI taxonomy): Eukaryota > Viridiplantae > Streptophyta > Magnoliopsida > Cucurbitales > Cucurbitaceae > Benincasa > Benincasa hispida. The sequence goes on from NC_052358.1 coordinate 5,260,153, forward strand.
GTAGAAGTGGGTTACGTGTCTAAGTGGGTAGAGGCGATAGTCTGTGCGAAAAATGATGCGACAACTGTTTCTAAATGTCTTACCAAGTACATTTTCACGTGTTTTGAGACACCAAGAGCATTGATAAGTGATGAAGGTACGTATTTTATTAACCACATCATTTCTAAATTGCTTGCTATGTATAATGTCGGCTACCGCATACCACCCACTGACAAATGGGTAAGCAAAAATCTCTAACAAAGAGATCAAGTAAATTTTGGGGAAAGTTGTCAAGGCATCCAGGAGGGACTGGGCACAGAAGTTGGATGAAGCTCTTTTTTGCATACAGAACTGCATTTAAAGCACCCATAGGTATGTCTCTTTATGCCTTCGTATTTAGGAAAACCTGTCACTTACCCTTGGAATTTGAGGATAAGGCAATTTGAACAGTGAAAAAGCTACATTTGAATCTGGATGTTGCAGGGAAAAATTGAAAGTTACAACCCAACGAACTCGATGAGTGGCGGCTGAATGCATACGAGAACACAAAAATTTACAAAGAAAAGACCAAGCATTGTCATGACCAAAGCATCGGCAAGAAAGAATTCTTCATTGGTCAAAAGGTCTTACTCTTTAACTCACATTTGAGACCGTTTCCAGGGAAGCTTAAGTCCAAATGGTCAGGGCCATTTGTTATCAAAACGATCTTTCCTCATGGAGTCGTGGAGCTCACTCAAGAAGATGGAACTAACGCCTTTAAGGTAAATGAGTAGAGGGTAAAGCCATACTTTGAAGGACATATGGATCATAACAAGACATCCATCGAGCTATGTGAGACTGCCTAAGGCTTACATCAAAGCGTTCTTGCATGCAGACAGGCATATATTCTAGGGACGCTTCCTCTTTCCTGCTTTACTTTTTTCTTTTGTATACCATACGTTTGCTTCTGATTCTTTGTTTGAATTCTTATTGGAATTTGAAATTTTAAGATTGTTTCATATTTATCGACCTTTCATGCTTTTGAATGATAGTTTAAAAAAAAAAAGAAAAAAGAAAAGAACAACTTTGTGGATTTCAAAATTTGGGTAGTGTACTAAAGTAGAGGCATTAGAATTTGGCCAATGCATACCCATGCGTTGGAAGAGGAAAAGACATTATGGGAAGCTGAACCATTCGAGTGTTTGGGTGGCCTAAGGTGCGTCTCTTCAAATTTGCATTTAATGAACAACCCAAATGTCACCAATTAATGACACCTATTAACTTTGTCTTCCACTTTCTCTCTCCCCTATGTTTCCCCTATAAAAAGGTTCAAAAACCACCTTCATATTCTTCTTTCTTCTTCTTCTCCAAGCTTTAGCTTCCAAAATTCTCAAACTCTCTCATCGTCCGATCATTCGTCCAAGCTTTCAAACCTTTCATCAGAAGCACAATGTTGGAAACTTCAGACAGTCAAAATGCTTCCCTGAGTTACGCCAGAGACTCACCCATAAATTCCTTCTCCTTCTCCTTTATTTGTCATCACCCTCATCCTTGTCATCCCCTCCATCAAAGCCCATTGCTTCATTCAAACCATCAGTCGCTCTATCTTCCTCCCAAAAAACCACCATCCAGACCAAACCTACCACCCAATTGAGGCCATCCACACAACAAGCTCTGACAAAGCCAACCCAACGACCGTCCAGTTCCTCAAAAACCCTCGCAAAACCCCAATCTTCAGTCTCCTCATCTGCCAGAATTATCAAGTCATCAACCTCTTATAAACCAACGTCGTAACTTGCTTCCAAAGGCCCTACAAAATCGACTACTACAAAGCCCTATAAGAAACTAGCCTTTTCATCAACCATCCCAACCGTCACACCATACATTCCGATGCATGACCCAATTCCTGACTATCTCCGAATCGCTCCATCCGTGCCATGCGTCTAGCAGTCCCCTTAGCCATTGAACCTCTAGCCACTATCTTTCTCATCGAAGTGGCCTAACTTTCCATTATTTCTTCACTAGGCTCGAGACATACACCCACCAACACCCCACCTGTTACACCACTTCAGCCATTTGATGAGCCTCCAAGTTCCAATAGTTCTACGTTGGAACCTACTATACAACCCACGGACCCAAATGAGCTAGCTCGCAGAGATGAGCAAGAGGTCTTTTGTTCTATTCTAGCTAGCCTAGACCAAAGGAAAGTTGTTGAAATGGACCAGATGATGTGTCCAGACATCACTAACGCATTAGTTGAAGAAGAATCTGACCATCAGAGGGTCACAAGCGCCTCGAGTCTAGTGAAGGAAGAGATGGACGAGGCTGATAGATATGCAACGATGTTGGAAGAGGAATTAGAGAAGAAGAGAGAATGAGAGAAGTAAGCCCCGACGCATCACTATCACGAATATCTAATCTGCATGAAGAGCCATCAGAATAGGCGTCACAAAGGAAGAGGCGTCATATAATTGAAGAGAATGAAGAAGAAGAAAATTAAGTTACAACCAGACCTATGGTTGTAACGCAGGAAAGGAACTCCTCAGATTCGAATGAGTTGGAATGTAGGTTGGAGGAATATAGACCTATATGTCAAGGATAAAGGAAATCTGATTTACAAAGAGAGCTTGAGGAAGAAGCAAGGATGTTGGCCCATGAGGAAAGAAGGCATAAGGAACGTGCCAAGGGAAAGAAGATGGCAGTTGCATCACAAAAAAAAAAAAAAAAAAAAAAAAAAAAAAAAAAAAAAAAAAAAAAAAAAAAAAAAAAAAAAAAAAAAAAAAAAAATAGAGGAAGAAAACGAAAATTCAACGACATTCTCGTCGAAAAAGGCTTCTTTCTCGAATGCAACTCATTGTCAGAGTACATCACTGACACGATCGACGCAATGGGCTGGCGTAGCTCTGTGAAGGCCCAAATATAATTTGGCCCCACCTAGTCTGCACCTTTTACGGAAGTGAGTTTGGTGAAAAGAAAGATGCAACATTGGTAGAGGATGTAGTGATTCGTTTTTCTTCCAGAATCATCCACGAAGTGCTCGACGCAGAAAAAAAACCCTGACGTAGAGGGTAACCGCATCCTTGAGTAGCCAACGCTAGACCAACTAGAGGATGCGGAAGAGTGACGGCTAAGCCTGGGAGTTCATGGAAAATATCTCAGATGGGCATCACGATGATGGCTCCTAGGAATTTTCTCCTAAATGCCAACCTGTGGCTTTATCTGATCAAGAATCGCATCATGCCCATAATGCATGATGAAACTGTTTCAAGGGAGCAAGTCTTAACATCTACTGCATCATGCAGTGCATCCCCTTTGACGTAGGCAAAATCATTGTGGACCACATCAAAACGGTCAAAGGGAAGCCATGTAGGCAGTTTTATTTTTCGTGGCTAGTATGTGCATTGTATAAATGCGCGGGCATCCCTTTAGGGGATGCCTTAGAAGAAGTTGAAGGTTTAATGGATATTAAGCTGATCAGGCATCTATTTCAAGGCTCACCTAATCAACTACCTCTGCCTTCCAAACCTAAGGCATCAAAACCTCAACCTTTAAAACGTGTGGTGAAAAAAAGATGTGTTGAGCCTTCCGACAATGGACCAAGCGATGCCGCTTCACAAGAGCAAGAGTCTGAAGTTGAGATGGCGTTAGAGTACGAGGACACCACTATCATTTACCTCAACTTACCTCTCCTTTCCTTAACCTTAACCCCTGTTGATGACCCAATCGATGCAACACCCCAAGATGAAATGCATAGAGATCAGATTGGCAAGACTCAAAGTCTTTAGCAATCTTCTCTTTGCTTACCCATACTTTCTTTCTTTAATCCTGCCACAACCGTCTATGAGCCAATTGGGTTGGGAACCAGCAACGCCCAAACCACTGAGAACCCAACCTCTCTAAACCAACGTACACATACCTCCTATATCTCAAGCAAACATGGATGAACCTAAAAAATTCATCCAAGCTCAAATCAGACAACTGATCGCATCCATGGAAGTGTTTCATTTACAACTGGAAATGCTACAATGCAAAAACGTAGTTCTGAGGGATTATCTGCGCCAACAAATGCAAAAGTCTCATGACCAAATCAACTTCACAACGCAAAACATCAACCAGGTCTTGATGAGAATGTTTGTCCTTCCTCTTCTGCCTCAACACTTAACAAATCGACTTAGATTCATGGATGAAGACCCCACATCTGAATGCGGAGACGACGCACCAGCATCATAGAAAATTTTGGGGTGTTGGCCTGTTGATTTCAATTATATTTTAAACTTTTGTATGTGTTTGTACTTGTTTGAATTCCATATAAAATTCATTATTAATGAATGAAAAATCATTTTCAATCTTTGTGTTGGTCGGTAAGAATTCCTTTCTGATTCCATTACTCATATCTTTTGTGCATTACGTCAAGCTATGATACCTCAATGATATTATTAATGTTTGATAAGTTACATGTTTAGTTAGGCGTTGGAAATATAACAATAGAACCTCACTGAATGAAACATATTTTTCATTTCCCATGTGTGTAAGCCTCAACTCAAACCTCCTTTTGAAATTTCAAAGGCATTTCTATAGTTTTTTTTTTTCAGTTTTGAGAACCTTGTTGATCTAAAAAATTTAGGGGTGAGGGAGGTCCGAGTTGATGCGTTCTACTTATAAAATTTTCATAATTTCATTTAATTTATTCCACTTCATCCTATGAACTATACCTGATATAAAGGCATTCTACCATACACGAGATAGATCTTCCAAAGAACAAGAATTTTTTTGAATAAGCCACTTCATTTGGGATCTTGCAGATCCACTCTTTTTTCTAATCAAAGATCAGCCTGAAGAAGAAGAATTCCTTGTTATTGCAAAGCCTGACTCCATAATTCTCAAGTGAGAAGACTTAGCCGCATTAACAGCGGATATGCTACTAATAAGTAAGAACCCGTATGCGACAACATAAGTAATATATATGGTAAAACCTCCAGTTCCTCTTCTAATAAAAATCATTCAATATATTGAAGTGCTTGTCTTAAAGAAAGAGAATGAGAATCTTTATTAGGCATCCCAAGTAATTTAGTCATATGGTTCTTCATTATCTGCATATGGCCTGTTTTTCCTAGGTGCTCATTTTGTATGTGCTTTTAGTTTAATGTTTCTATTTAGTGGGCGTAGTTATTGGCTCACTTATTGAATCCATCGTTTGGGCTTATAATAAATTAAAAGTTGCTTTTGCTACCCAGCCTAGACCCTTCAGTATTGTCCAAAGACATGTTGTAGGAGTAACCCATTACCTTCTAGGAGGAATTGCCACAACATGGACACTCTTCTTAGCAAGAAACCAGATTCTAGAGCAAGATTTAATAAGTAATAGTCAACCAAATTGGAATTTATTTATCAACATATTTTTTCTTCCATTTGAATTCATTTCGATCATTTTTTTCCCTGCCAAAGTTTCTCTCCCGCTTATTTCTTAGGTCGAGCTTAATTAAATCGACCCTTCCTCTTGGCTGCGCTCATGCGCCAACCTTTTTTAATATTAGTAAATCAATCTTAAAGACTAAAGAAATGAATAAAAAAGGGGGGGACTTCTGCAACGGGCTATGCCACCCAAACCAACTGAGGGAAGTCACATCCTAAAAAAAAAATTAATAATTTCATACGCAATAAGAAAACTCCATTGCCAAAGCAAGGGGAAAATGAAGGAACTCTAATTAAAAAGGACCTATGAGCGGAAGCGGATCGTCTAAACTCCATTGTGAAAGAACACATACATTCACAGTCATACTAAACAAATTATGCATTAAAAAATAAATTACAACATGCTTTGAATTAAATAGAAAGGATGAGAAACAATACCCTTGAAAAACACTTCTACAAGATAATCCTCAATCGAACACGAATGCAACGAGCAACGAGCAACTCCCTCGAACAGCAATGAGTATTAGCTTGATCCTCGAACAGATCCAGACACAACAACTAGATTACCTTGGTATTATCGGTGTTAGAATCCAGGAATGGTGGGCTCTGGCTTATTTTGGTTGGAGGGAAGAGTTAGAGTTTAGGAGGAAGACGATTGAGTTGAGAACAACACTATCTTATAGACAATAAAGTCTATCGCATAGACTATACTCGATCGTTTAGGCTCTATGAAGCTATTGTCTAGTAAACTCGATGATATCGTGTAGTCACTCGATAGTGAATCTGATAACTCGTGGGAACATTAGAAAACTATTTTCATTTTATTTCTCAATTGCAATAAAACTGTATAACCACCCACTAAGGTTGGTTATTGTCAAAAAGATTTTTAATTATCAAATAATTAATAAATTTAAATAAATATGATAACTAACTTATCATATTACAATTATAATCTATAGTTTTAATATTGCATCATATACAACATATAAACCATAGTTCTTTTTCTCTTTTATGGCATTTAATATAAATCATATTTATATTAAATTTAATAACTATGAATCTAATTCATAGAAATTATATTTAAATCATATTCAAATATTAGTTCCTCCAATCAAACAATAATGTATCAAATACATTATATCAATTCTATCATATATAGTTGAATTAATTTAATTGTATCATATATAATCAAATTCCCTCTTATTAATTTGAACATTTCAAATTAACCCAAAAACTGATTTTCAACTTAAATCCATTGAGCTATCAAGGGGACCTTATGAACCTGTAGCTTGAAGCTCCAATGGTACATGAATAACTGACTAAATACTTTAATCACGTTATCCACCATCTGTTAACTGCCGGACACTCCATTAAAGTGTTGGGGTTTGTGCCCTAAAGTCTCGTGTCCTGTAGTTTGTAAACAACTTTGTACGAACACTTGTGATGTATAATATAAATGATATTTACTTCACTACTTGACTTTGCACATTTAGATGTTTTTTATTTTACCACAACCAATAAACTTAATATTCCTGGTTGTCTTTATGTAACTTAACCATGTATGTAGTGACATAAGAGTGGATCATGTCTTAAGTGACAACAAAAATAGTCTGTAGTATATGGATATAGGACGGAAACCTTATCCTGGTAACACTACAAACGCGGCCCGCTTTGTAGAATTGTTAAAATTGGTGCTGATAACTTGTAGAAATACAAGTTATTTAGACTACCTTATCTCGATATTGCGGCCAAAATACAATAAATATGCATCAGTTGTATGAAAATTAGCTTCGAAATACAATAATTATGAATTATCGAAATTACACCAACTAACATCTTTAATATGGAAGGAAAGGAGAATTTTACTCTGTTTTGCAAGAAACCGAGTCACCGCTTGCACTCAAGGCTCAAGAGAAACTGATCAACGCATCTCTGTCACATTGCGCCCGTCAATCAACAATGAAGAGACGATTAACGCAATGACGACACAATGTGATAGTCGATCCAGAGCTGACTTTCAACCGCATGCGGTAATAAAAACAAACACCGCATGCGAACACTCGATCGAGAGATGCAACTGAGCAATGCAAAATCGAAGGATGGAGACACGTGTACAACTAACGGTTGTGCAGAATTGACAATCTGATTGCATAACAGAAGGAATAATATCCCTCCATCTTCGGAATTTCCATAATAACAAGTGGGGACCACAAGGCTGGAGTCAAAGATCCTCACCTATAAATACCCCACAGATTTCAGAGAAAAATTATGCTACTGGATACGAGGCTCAGTGCTGGTAAAGTGTTGAGAGAAAAGGCTGAGTTGGGTGCTTAACTGAAGAAATCCGGGAAGAAGACGAGACAAGGCCGAGAGGTGAGTCTCAGTTCTAATCTGCCGAATACCCGTCAAGAAGCTCTGTGCTGAGAACCCTACTACCGGTTGAGCAAGCCTGAGAGGGAAGCTCATCCTTCCATCTGATCCATCTAATCTGGCAAGCAGATCTCCACCCGAATCGGTGCCAAGATGTTGGCGCTTGTTTGTATCTGTTCTATCTCTTTTCATCATTGTATTTCACTTTCTTTATCTCTTCATTCACACACAATGTATCAAACGCTTAATAGATATATTAAATGTTTCGATTGCTTTCCTATTCCATTTTCTGTCTACTTTCGTTCCTCTGTGAATCACTTTCTCCATGATGTCTTCTTAATCCCCTGGTAGTTAATATGAATTAAACGAGTAATTAACTTGTGTTAAAGAGATAACTGTGTTTAGCTCAAGCATGCTAGATGGCATATTCACCTGTGAGAGTAGAAGTGAAGATGCCATTCTGATCTATCGAGAGAAGGTGAGAAGAATGTGTTAACTAAAGTGAGTAGTACTTTCAAACATGGAAGCAACCTTGCATTCATTACGTTTGTCTCTGATTCACCACAGACATGTGGGAGCGCGACCGATCACTGAAAGGTGTACGCCAAAAGAAAAGCGAAACCGTACTTATAACCTCAACGCAATTAAGAAACTTGCACTATTTATATTAGTTATCTCTCTCTTTCTATTTTTACATAAGACTTGCCGCCGCATTCCATCTTCTTTACATAACCTTTACAGTCAGCCTGAACGCCATCATCTGAAGCTTATATCCTGTATCATCTAGCTTAGGTTTACTGTACTTATTTTATTATCGCATTTTACTGCTTTCTTTTACTTTACCACAATTTAATATACTTGTACAAAACACTCTTTAAAGATTGAAAAACCTGGTCGCATATACCATGAACATACCACAATAACCTCAAACAGTCCGTGTGTTCGACCTCGGATTACACCGAGAAACTTGCGGTGGAATTACACTTGGTTCCAACGTAATGAAACTTGTGACAACGCAAGGCATACTACAAGAATATTCATAATTAACGCATATCTAGAAGTATTATCGCATATTTGTCCACATGCTTAAAGATATAAATTCGAAGTAACAGGTGTGAGTGGTCACAGATGGTCTGATCCTGATCATTCATGTAGTGGACATGCGATCGGAGGCGCCCTATACAAAGAGTTTGTATAAGACTTGACCTCGAAGTGTTAATGTCTTGTCATATAACTCCGTTCATGACTAAGATTTCACTTCACTAGGATGACCATAGGTAACATGACCTCAATCCTGAGTGAGTTGAGAACTTCTGCCATTGAAGGCGGTCCTTTGATTTGCCTGGGTGCGAGTGGCCAGAGCGCCGACTCAAACTACCATTTTGGGGATTCGTTTGATTTGGGAGCTGAGAACTCAGCTTCACAAGATTGAGTTCACTCCTTCCCCAAAGTAAGGGTAAGTAGATAGATTGCTCTCTCAAGGGCTGATCCCGGGGCTTGAACGATGTGGCGCCACACACCTTATAGTGGCTCAAGAGGTGTTCACACATAGTAGGCCTACGTTGTATTGTTCATTAGAGGGATCAGTGCTTCTTAAGGAGAAAGATGTAATTACAGCGGCAAAATGATAAATTGGCCTGCTATAATTACGAGCATCTATGAAGGGTCATCGTACTGATGATTGGTTATATCCAATGGGCATAGTAATATATCTATGGCAAGAAGAGTTCAACTGTCGGTCTTTAGTGGAATGTCTGGCAGTTAACGGATGGTGGATATCATGACGAAAGAGTTTTGTCAACTATTCACATATTGTTAGAGCTTCGAGCCATAGGTCCATAAGGTCCCCTTGGTAGCTTGGATACAAGTTGAGAGTCAGCTTTTGGGTCAGTTTGAAATTTCAAATTCACAAGAGGGAGTTCAATTATATATAATATAATTGAACGAGTTAATTAAATATGATATAATTAACTTTATGTATGAGATACATTAATTTGCAGGAAATTGGATATAAATATGATTTATATCTTATAGAGGAAAATATTATAATAAATATATGATATTAATTTATATGTTATGAATATGATGAGATCACATTCATTGGACGGTTATAAAGGAAATGGGACGACATCTCTTCTGTTCTAAATAACGGATGAGTGTATTGAAAGATCACTTTTAGATGCATAGATAGCTGGCGGTGTGTTGAGCATGGAGGTGCGGACATTGTGTTAAAGAGAGTGTCATCGTTTAGAAAATTAGTGCTTATACGATAGTGCCTGCACGATCACTTACATATACAATATTGCTAAGCGATAGCTTACCGGTTACACCTTCGCGCTATTAACTAAACGATTGTTTACTTTTCCTAAACGATCATTTAGCTCCCGATATTTACTAAACAATTGTATAGACGATCATTTGATTTTTCCTACGCGATCATTTACACGATCGCTCACCCTTTTCCTACACGATCGTTTATACAATCGCTTACCCTTTCCCACACGATCGTTTAGACGATCGCTTACTTTTTCCTACGCGATCGTATACTTCACCTAAACGATCAAGCATCTTGTCTATGCAATAGACAACCTTATCAACCACTTGTTTGATCATTGTGTACGGTCTCTCTTCCTCCTTCCCTCTACCAAATCCGAACAAAGGCCACACTTTGGATTCTCACTCCAAGAATACTGAGTGCTCTGAGTGGTGGTGTCTTCTCCATTTCCTTCTGTCCGAGTGGTGATTGTTGGAGGTAGATGGTTGGGTTTTAGACTCGCTGTGAAGAAGAAATCTTCATCCGGCATGATCTCTTGATCTCTTTAGCATTATGAATGCATATTAGTATGTTTTGAATGTATATGTGGTAATTCTATCACAATAAATTTGAAAGATCCGCTTCTGTTCGAAGGTACTCTTGAATAAGCGTTCCCTCATAAAGACCAACAACTGCACTCTTTGCACTACAGATATATTTCTGTGTCCATTGGATATAACCAATCAACAATACGATGACCTTTCACAAATCGCTCGTAAGTACGACTGGGCCAAATTATTTTTTTTCCCTTGTAGTTACATCTAACTCCTTCAGTACATCTGATTCTTCTAATGAACAATAGATCATAGTCCTACTATTACTAAACCCATCTCATGCCAAGAGAGGATGTGGTGCCACATTGTTTAAGCCCCAAAATTAGCCCTTAAGAAAGCAATTTATCTACTTACCCTTGCTTCAAGGAAGAAGTGAATTCCATCTTGTGTAGTTAAGTTTCCAGCTCCCTAATCAGACCAATCCCGAAAATGGTAGGCTTCTTGGGTCGGCGATCTGGCCACTCTCACCCATGCAAATCAAAGGATCGCCCTCATAGGCAGGAGTTCACAACTCACTCAGGCTTAAGGTCATGTTACCTATGGTCATCCTAGTGGAATGAAAGTCTCAATTATGAACAGCCTTATATAACGAGAGTAAACATTTCGTGATCCGGTCATATACAAACTCCTTTGTATAGAATATCCCTGCTCGCATGTCTAATACATGAATGATCAGGATCAGATCATTTGTAGCACTTTACAATATTTATAACACCTACAAAATGGGCCACACTCGTAGTGTCACCAAGATAAGGTATCCTTCCATATCCATATACTAGAAATCATTTAGGTTATCACTTAAAACAAGATCCACTTGTATATCTCCATATACCTATTTAAGTTACAACGATAACTATGGATCTTAGTTTATTGGTTTGTGGTTAATGTAACAAAAATATAAAATATTTCATAGACTGAAGTGAATAAATATCATATATTATAAAACACAAAATGTTGTTCATACAAGTGTTTACAAACTATAGGACCCTTCAAGATTTATGACATCAACACCAACAAAAAATCCCAGTGATATGAGTTAAGATTGGAAATGACACTTATCCCTAGTTCGATGCCAGCATGACAGCCGTGGGGGTAAGCCAAAATGAAGTTATGTAACAAAAACCAAAACGTCCCAACTCTGCTATCCAAGCCAAAGTAGAAAAATACAATGCATATATGCTTAGATAAGAGTTAAGTTGTGAAGGCACTTACTCGTAGTTGGATGTCCACATGACACCCATGGGGCAAGACAAAACGAAGGTGAGTCATCTAAATTGACACATGGGTAGTCATAGAAGAGAATAATTAATTTGCCCTTGGGAAGAATTTTTTAACAAGAAACCCTTCCAACACATTATTGGATTTGAAAGATGGAAATGTTTTAGAAAGCAAAAGAGTTTTGACGAATGGGTTGCCGCATAAGAGATCGAGTATATATTTCTTTGGAGAAGAGACAAGCTTGTATTTTTCAAAAGCCAATCTCAAAAATTTGTAGGTTAGAAATGATAAGAGGTCGAACTAGTGTGTTAAGATCACGAAAATGTGATAAGGAATTATTTTAGGAATGCTCGAGGACGAGCATTGTTCAAAATTTAGAGGTGTGATAACTTGTAGAAATACAAGTTATTGTTTTCTCAAAGTTGGAATAATTAGGATCTTTAATGATTTAAACAAATTCATTACGAAGAAAATGCATGAAATTCCATACTCATACGAAAGTATCCTTTTAGTAAAAATCTGCTTCACTAACACATCTTAACACATGAATCACATAAATTCACTAAGTGTTGCAGACCAGGCCGATGCAAGGGTATGCGTCCGAGAATGTTTGACGCAAAAAGGATACATTGGCTCGTGCTTCTTATGTCAAATCACCACTTGTAGGTATGAGCATCTGACTGGCACCATCATAACATCTCAAACAAGTGGCTGGTCCAAGGTATAGAATTTAATGCAAGTCCAATCACCAAGTTACTGGGATTTTCCTGTAAAAGAAGAAGCTAGTTGCGAAGCAGAATTACACACCTAAGAGCCACAGAGTTAGAATTTTCTTCAGTAGTTAAACTCTACCATCTTGATAAACATACCCATACTAGAGTAATCATCAGTAAAACTGATAACATACTCATAGCCACCTCGGGCTCATACATTCATAGGACTAAAAAGGTCGTAATGCACTAACTCAAGAGGACTTTGGCTTGATAACCTTTTCCAGTAAAAGGTCTTTTAGTCATCTTACCCTCAAGGCAAGATTCGCAAACTGGTATCGAATTTTCTTCTAACTCACTTAGAAATCAATTCTTCACCAATCTCTCAAGCCTATTGAGATTGATGTACCCTAATCGAATGTGCCAAAGTTGGCCATTTTCTTTTGGCGAAATTCGTTGACGTTTAGATTGAATTATGGAAGATTTAAATAACTACGTATTATGGAGGGAACTTAAGGCTAACGGTCTTAACACATACAAGTTACTTTCCAGATAAGTTGTACAAATTTCAATACCATCTTTATGAATAAACACTTTATCCATATTAAAAGAAAGCGTATATTTACATTGTAACAGACACTTTATAGAAATAAGGTTCCTCTTAAGTTCAGGAATAACATATACATCGTTTAAAATTAGAAACCTATTATGTGAAGATAACTGGATGCCTCCCACTGCCAAAGCTGAGATGACGTGCCCAGTGCCTACTCGCATCGTCATCTCACCAGCCTTCAACTGTCGCCAGGATCTAATCATCTGAAAAGAAGAACAAACGTGATTAGTGGCGCCCAAATCAATTATCCAGGCAGAATCATCATTCTCCACTAAACATGTTTCTAGTACAAGTAAATCATATTTACCTTTATCTACCATGGCCTTAGCCTTGGCGGATTTCCTTTCCTTCAGCCAGCGAGGACAGTTCCTTTTCCAATGTCCATTCTAGTTGCAGTGGAAACATTTTCCCTTTTCCACCGGCGGCAGACGCCTTCTTGGGGCAATAGGTGGCGGGTTAGTAGGCGCTTTCCCTTTCCCCTTACCACCCTTCTTCTTCTTCCCCTTTGCAGAGTTAGAAGTAGAAGGTGCAGACTTCGTTCCTGAGGTGGAACCTAGATGGAACGTCCTAGAGGATAAAGTAACATTTGCCTCAGCCCTTTTACTCTCCTTATTTTTCAGTAAAGATTTGTATGTCTACAACTCGTTAAGGAGAGTTGTAAGGGTATACTTCACTTTGTTAAGAATCACATGCTAACAAAGTGCAGGAAGCTCTCCGGCAAAGAATGTAGGATTATGCTAACCTGACTGCCCTCATCGATAGTAGACCCATTTAACTCTGCTACATTTAAGTGGACCATCATGTTGAGCACATTTTAATGAACAGAGGTGCCTTATTGATAGTACACCCATTCAACTCTGCCACATCTTAGAGTTGAATATGTATTTAAGAGCCCCGTGCTTGAGCTGTTCAGACGGTTGTCCAAACTCCCCGCAGGGACTCATGATTTCATGCACTGAGACCATGAGTTCATGCTTCTTGCCAACAGGTCATTAAGACTAGCAAAGATATAGGCTCGGGTCTTCTCATTTGCCCGTATCCATCGCTCGTACGCCTCTCAAACATTTCGACTGCCGTTGGGAGCTGGAATAAGAGGACAGACCTCCATAAGGGCAAACATGAGATCCTCGACGACTAGTATCATCGTGATCATATGTTTCCATGTCAAGAAGTTGCCACCGGTAAGTTTCTCAACCCTAAGCAAAGTTATAGTGGTTGTAGCAATTTCAAAAAACTTGTTGCTGAAAAACCAACAAACTTTTATAAGATTTTGCTAAACCACATTTTAACCAATTAATTTTAGCAAAACAGTTTCCAAGTACCCTAAGTGAAAGACTTCTATTTTACAATGATGCCCCAGCGAGGCAGGATAAACGTCACCGATGAGGTGATCAGATGTCCCTACACTGGGATGAGACATTCTCAACCATCAGGCAGAACCAACTCTTGGAACTAAACCTAACAACCACCATTTATTTGGTCCAGAACTGTTAACCTTTAACAATTTCGCATAAGTGTGACCCCTCGCTTTCGGCGCCAAAGTCCCGCATTAATGAGCCCACCATAGGGAAGAAGCAAATTAGGACAAGAGACTAAGTAACTTTATCCTCTTACAGAAGATTAAATAAAGAAACGCGCAAAACTACCATTCTATAGGGGGACACTCCCAGGGTGCCTCGAGGCGATGTGCAAAAACTTTATTCAATCCAACGAGGGAGACCGTGGGATATGCTGTCGCACTTCTCGCTCCCACTTTCTATGAACATTCTCTCCATCCACCTTTATATTGACCTACCCAAACACCATCTGTTGGGGGGACACGCCAAAGGTGCCGCAAGGCCGAGGATAGATCTCACGGTGTGGACTATTTAGAAGAAAAGTGAAAGGTTTAAGTGAAGCTTCTCATACCTTAAGTACCTCCCATTGAATGTTCTACCTAGGGGTTCATTAACCTAGACAATCTGACCACTGATTTTTGTCTAAGTCATCATTGAAAGTCTGCTCATAAACAACTTTTATCTATGAAATAAACAAGTTCAAGTAGTCACATTTAAACACTTTAATGGACTATCCTTAAATTGCATGCATGCATCAAATCTATCTAATTCACCTTTTCAGGTAGGTTCCCAAGTAGGGGTGTTACGTTTCCGTCAACTTAAATACCCCAGCCTAGATAGAACTCACCTTAGACAAAAGGTCTCTTATAAGTAGATCTGCTACACTTTAACCTTTTATTAATCAATTTAATCCTATTAAACTGATTAAAAGATTAAAGCCTAAGGGTTGCTAATCAGATTAGAACCATGATCTTAGGTCTATGACATCCAAGTTTTAAACATTTTAAAACATGAATTAAACCTAAGTGAGCATGTATGTCATTCTTATTGCTTTTAGTTCTAATTTCTCTTTAACTTTTAAAAACAAACAACTAAAACACATTGCACATAATAAGGTATTTATAATGCTTATAAAGTAATCTATGTGTCATGCTTCATTCAATGTCCCGTTATTACTATACATAACTTTTATATACATGTAATAACCAAGCAAACATGCTTTCCATACACCCTTATACTATAACAATTATAATATAAAGATGATGCATGTCTTTTATGCATGCATAAATATAAATCTTATATTATATGATGCATGAGCATGCTCTTACGTAATTTAAATCATGCGTCTCTAAAATATAACATTTATAATAAAGAGATGATGCATGACCAATGCATAACCTAAAGTGAAATTTTCTATATGTGCATACCATATGACATATAAATAAACATACATCTCATTTATTAAACCAAAGATTAATGGACTGGGATGAACCAACAAAAAATAGGAAAGAAAAATTCTATCTATTACATTTTTCCGTCGAGCAAACCGATTCACAGGCGAACCGGATCTTGACCGTCGGGCGAAGCTTCGCCATTTAGTAAACAACTCTAGGTAAACGATCGCTTAGTGCACACTAGACGATAGCGCGAAAAGCTAAACGATCGCTTAGACAACAACGAGGCTGCGAAGCCTAATCATCTAAATGATCGCTTAACACACGAAAAGGTAAACGATTTACCCTGCCTTTACTTTGCGATTGTATAGTCAGTACGTACCAGTCCAATCTAAGGTTAGACCATTGGACGATGGTTAAGAACATTCTCAAATATCTTTAGAGAATGAAGGACTACAAGCTGGTATATAGGGCTAAGATATTGATCCTTACAGGATACGCCGACTCTAACTTCCAGATTGACAAGGATTTTAGAAATCTACATCAAGGTTAGTGTTCAACCTTAAGGGGGAGTTGTAGTTTGGGAAAGCATCAAGCAGAGATGCATAACAGACTCCACTATAGAGGTTGAGTATGTAGTTGTTTGTGAAGCAGCTAAGGAAGTAGTTTGACTCAGGAAGTTCCTCACAAATTTGGAAGTTGTTCCAAATATGGAATTTCCCATTACATTATACTATAACAATAGTGGGGCAATAGCCAACTCGAAAGAACGTCGCAGCCACAAACGAGGAAGCATATAGAGAGGAAGTATCACCTAATATGGGAGATAGTGCAACAAGGAGACGTGATCATCATGAAGAACACTTCAGTGTACATCATTGTTCCATTTACGAAGCCTCTATCGGCTAAAGTATTTGAGGGTCATCTAGAGAGTATAGGATTGCGAGTCAAGTATATAGTTTAATCGAGGGCAAGTGGGAGATGTGTAATGGGTGTAAGGATGCCCTAGTTTATTGTATTTGTATATTTAATTTTCATATAATGTACTTATACATTTAACATTTCAACCTTTGGATTATTTATTGTATATACATCTCACTAACTAAAGTTTTAGTTCAAGTGGGAGTTTGTTGGGTTTTATGCCCTAAAACTCATAGATAGTAAACGTAACATTTGACCAATCATTAATAAAGTGTTATTAATATTTATTGCAATAAATAGTTATTGTTTATCTTGTATTTATCCTTCCTAAATAACCCTAATCCAATAAACTAACATTGTAGATTATTGTATGAGTCCTGAACTATATGTGGAGACATATGTGAAGGAACTCTTATACAAGAGTACCTACGAGCAGAAGCGGATCTTTCTGATTTCATTGTGACAAAATTTTCGCACACACATTCTAACATATAGATATGCATTGAAAACACAAATTACGAGCATGCTTTAAAAGATAAAATACAAGAGACTGAGAGACTTACCAGTTGAAAATTTTCTTCAGAAATCTCATTGTTACTGTGAACAAACTCCTTACGCTCTTTCTCGTCCAACAAGCAATCGCCTATCAACACCACGGTCATCTACATGAACAGCAGCGCACGAACAACAGCGAACCGGGACGACACCACCACTCGAAGCTCTAACTATTCTCGGAGGGAGAATCCAAAGGGTAGGCTTTGATGGAATTTGTAGAGGGGAGGAGGAAAAACTATCATGTACTATGAACAAGCAAGTGGGAGAAAGGGATTACTATCGTATAGTCGGGTGCTTCATCGTTTAGGTTGGGGTACATGATCGTGTAGTAATTGCTAAGCGATCGTCTAGGTAAAAGGTGAGCGATAATTCAGATATGCTCATGTACTAAGCGATCATCTAGTAAAGATAAGCGAACATTTAAGAAATCGCGGGTGTCATTTAGGAAACGCAGATGTGCAATCGTTTAGTAGGTGGGCGCTATCGTATAGGCTCTCAATAATAAGCGATAGAAGACTTTCACACCGTGAGCGATCTAGCATGTCTTTAGCAAAATGAAAACTATTTTAATTTTATTCTTCAGTTACTAAAACTAAATTGAACTTCCCACAATCGCACGAATTCGGAAAAAACTTCGGCCAATTATCTCATAACCGCCTAATTAATAAAATAATAAATATAATCATATTATATTCTTAATCTATAGTTTGATATCATATATCAACTATAGTGTTTTCTCCTCTACTTGATATAAATCAAATTTTTATCCAATTTCATCCAAAATAATGTATCACATACATTTAGTCAATTATATCATATATAATTAACCAATTCAATTATATTGTATATAATCGGACTCCCTCTTGTCAATTTGAACATTTCAAATTGACCCCTAAACTGATTCTCAACTTTTATCCAAACTACCAAAGGGACCTTATAGACCTATGGCTCGAAGCACCAATAATATGTGAATAGCTAACTAAACTTTTTAGCCACGAGATCCACCATTTGCTAACTGTCAGGCATTCCACTAAAGACCGACAGTCGAACTCTTCTTACCACAGATATATTTTTGTGACCATCGGATATAACCAATCATGAGTACGATAACCCTTCACAGATGCTCGCAAGTACATATGGGCCAATTTACCTTTTTGCCCCTAAAGTTACATCTCACTTCTTAAGTACCACTGATCCCGCTAATGAACAATACAACATAGTCAAACTATGTGTGAACACATCTTGAGCCATGAGAAGATGTGTGGCACCACATCGTTCAAGCCCTGGAATCAGCCCTTAAGGGAGCTATCTATCTACTTGCCCATGCTTCAGGGAAATAATGAATTCCATCTTGTGTAACTGAGTTCCCAGCTCTCAAATCAGATGAATCCCCAAAATGGTAGGTTTGAGTCAGTGGTCTAGCCACTCGCACCCATGCAAATCAAAGGACCGCTCTCAATGGCAGGAGTTCCCAACTTACTCAAGATTGAGGTCATGTTACCTATTGATATTTACTTCACTTCTTGATTTTGCTCATCTGAAGTTTTATTTGTTTTACCCACAAACCAATAAAACAAAAATCCCTTAGTAATTTTTTATGTAACTTAAGCATGTTGCAGTGACATACAAGTGGATGATGTCTTAAGTGATAACCAAAATGGTCTATAGTATATGGATTAAGGGAAACCTTATCCTGTAACGCTATGGATGCGGCCTGCTTTGTGGAATAGTTACAAGTGTTGTGACTTGTCACAAATGGTTTATCCTGATCATTCGTTGTAGGGACATGCGAGCGGAGGCGTCCTATACAAAGAGTTTATATAAGACGTGATCACGAAGTGTAATGTCTCGTTATATAACACCATTCATGATAGAGACTTCACTTCACTAGGATGACCATA